>NW_022436957.1:12568612-12725161 GCF_009761245.1 Sapajus apella
CGGCTCACCGCAACCTCCGCCCCCTGGGTTCAGGCAATTCTCCTGCCTCAGCCTCCTTAGTAGCTGGGATTACAGGCACGCATCACCATGCCCAGCTAATTTTTTGTATTTTTAGTAGAGACGGGGTTTCACCATGTTGACCAGGATGGTCTCGATCTCTTGACCTCGTGATCCACCCGCCTCAGCCTCCCAAAGTGCTGGGATTACAGGCTTGAGCCACCGTGCCCGGCTGTTGGGCAACTTATTAATGTCTCTAGGCTTATATATTTCTTCTATAAAACCTGGATAATAAAGGGTTGTTGTGAAAATTAAATCTGTCTAAAGGATTTTTTTTTAAAAGATTGGTTATTTTCTGCTACCCTAAATTTGCTTACTTTTCTGTCACAACTGGAAGAGAGGAGAAGGGTGGCAGTGTAGCATGGCGTGAAACAATTTAAATAATATATTACACTACAGTATGTGGCTTTTTGAAAATATGTTCCATAGCTCTTATTATAATTCTTATTATAATTCTAGCCATAGTTCTAAGGTTTTTACTATACTTTGTAAATGTAAAGTGCTTATGAATTTTAGCTGGAGGAGAGCAGAAATGTTCAGAAGCAAATGAAGATTCTGCAGAAGAAGCAAGCCCAGATTGTGAAAGAAAAAGTTCACTTGCAGAGTGAACACAGCAAGGCTATCTTGGCAAGAAGCAAGCTAGAGTCTCTTTGCAGAGAACTTCAGCGTCACAATAAGACGTTAAAGGTTAGTGGGTTCATTTGTCTGTTTTTTTCAGGAGGGACTTAGCTGTTTTTATAATCACCTTTTGCCTATCTGAAGTAAATCCTTGTCTCTTCTTAGAGACAGATACTTGCCTTGCTTTTTATTTTGCTTGGCCTGATGCCTTGTGTGAGGTCATTGTAAATGTAAGACCAAGTCTTTCTACGTAAGTTTTGGTTTCCTGTTCAAGGAAAAGCGCCTTAGTTGCCTCATACTTGGCCACAGGGAATCCATGCCCAAGGCTCTCCTGCTTAGAGCCGGGGCCTTGGAAGCTCAGAATTGCCAGTTTTCTGCTGAACACTGATACAGCTGATCACCAAGTAGGAAAGGCTGCAGTGAAATGAGAAACTAGTTACAGACTTGAGCCAGACTGAGTCTGGGAAGGGAGAACTCCTGCTGAGCTCCTGAGCATTATCCAAGTCCGCTGGCCCACCCCCAGCCATTCACTTGCTAAGTACTTTTAAGAAATCACTTATACCTTGGCTGAGGTACCCAAAGATTCATTGGTATCAACTGGGGAAGAGGGAAATGGAGCAGAGCTGCCAGAAGGAATCTGCCTCTTAGAATGGGACGAGCCTGTCCCCATGTACTGTTGTGGTATGACTTTGAGCAGAATATCTGATCACAATCCCTTTATGCCCCAACAAGCCCCCAAGGCCCTAGACTATAAGAGCACTCTTGAAATGGATTTTCACCTGGTATGGGAGCCATTATTATCTTCTTTGCTTTTGAGCCCTTGGATTTAGATCTCAAAGTAAGTGGTATTTTTTTTCCCCATAGGAAATCAATATTTTGAGTAGGCTGATAACTGTTCAGACATGTAAAGGTCTTTTGACACTGGTGTCCTAGCAACAGTTGAAATTCAGCTTTGAATTTTTTTTTTTTCATCATCAGAAAGTAGTCACAGAAAAGAAGCTTTTTAAGACGAGGATTCCATTTGTCCTTTGCCCTCTAGGGAGTGGAAGATGTGACCCAGAAAGTAAGCTGCAAGGGGGCAGGATCTTTTGGGGCCGATCTAAGATGATTCCCTGTGTAACCGATGAGGAGGGAGCTGGCTGCATCGGGGAGCCCCTTACCTGTATTGTAGTATAGTGAACTGGAGACAGCCATAAGATTTGTGTTGTAGCAGGACAGTTTGCATCTCTCTGGTTGTCTGTCTACTTAGGAAAAACTGCTTGCTTTTTGATGAGAGTTTTCTGGTCATAAATAAGGGAGAGGAATTGTAGTTCAGAAGCAACATGTCCGGGCAGCAACAAATGAACCCACATCGCAGCAGCTTCTCTTGTGAACGTCGTCTCTATAGGTCTGTATTATTAACAGAAATTATTTTGGGTAATAAGGAGGAAAATATGCAGCAGGCACGAGAGGAAGAAGAGCGACGTAAAGAAGCAACTGCACATTTCCAGATTACCTTAAATGAAATTCAAGCCCAGTTGGAGCAGCACGACATCCACAATGCCAAACTCCGGCAGGAGAACATCGAGCTAGGGGAGAAGCTGAAGAAGCTCATCGAACAGTATGCACTGAGGGAAGAGGTAACGGCGTTTGGTTTGTTTAAACGGCTTCTCAAGATTAGCAAAAGCTTCACCATTCACACCTAAAGTAAACCCACCATCACGGGGTGTTTCAGAACTTTGAACATGCATAGTGGAAATCGGTTATTTATTAGGAAGTGGTCAGGCACCACAAGTGAGAGCATCGCTTGATGGCCCAGGAGTCACTGGGTTTGGATAAGGGAGGTTATTTCTAGGAGACATGTCAAGTACTGCTTGTCTTCCATGCAATACTGGAAGATTTCAGTTTTAGCATGTAGATTGTTTTCCCTTATTCAGACTAATAATAAATAAATATTTGGTCCCCAAATACCTGGTATCTCAGACATCTATGATAATCTGTACAGTATCCACTACCATTGTATTATACATGTATTATACCTGTACACCTATGTTTCAGATTTTTTTTTTTTTTTTAAATGAGGGCTTTATACTATCTGGGAGGAAAAAACCTACTTCTTTTTTTTTTTTTTTTTTTGAGACGGAGTTTCACTCATGTTACCCAGGCTGGAGTGCAATGGCGCGATCTTGGCTCACCGCAACCTCCGCCTCCTGGGTTCAGGCAATTCTCCTGCCTCAGCCTCCTGAGTAGCTGGGATTACAGGCACGCACCACCATGCCCAGCTAATTTTTTGCATTTTTAGTAGAGACGAGGTTTCACCATGTTGACCAGGATGGTCTTGATCTCTTGACCTCGTGATCCACCCGCCTCTGCCTCCCAAAGTGCTGGGATTACAGGCTTGAGCCGCCGCGCCCGGCTGAAAAAACCTACTTCTAACCCCTCACACATAAGCCCATTGAGGGTGAAAAGTTTACTGGTAAGATCCATGGCTAATGAACTTGGCCAATGGCCTCCAATGAAGACTTTGGCGATTATTTTATAAGCTAGTCTGGAAGTTCAGAGGTAGTGTCCTCTGAACAAAGTGAGGAACTTAAAAACCAGGTTAGTACCTACTTGCTAAAAGGTAACTAACCTGGTTTTTAAGGTTTTCCTCACACTTATTTATTTATTTATTTATTTTTTGAGGTGGAGTCTCACTCTGTCACCCAGGCTGGAGTGTAGTGGCGCAATCTTGGCTCACTGCAACCTCTGCCTCCTGGGTTCAAGTGATTCTCCTGTCTCAGCCTCCCGAGTAGCTGGAATTATAGGTGCCCGCCACCACACCTGGCTAATTTTTATATTTTTAGTAGAGATGGGGTTTCACCATGTTGGCCAGGCTGCTCTTGAACTCCCAAACTGCTGGGATTACAGGCGTGAGCCACCACACCCGGCTGTTTCTCACTTTTAGAGATAGATAGGGTTAGAGGCTTTAGGTTTTCTTAAATGGTGTATGTGCATCTCTGCCTTTTAACATTAGCAAAATGTTGGGCTTTTATGTTATATTCCTTACAGGTACACAGATTCAAAGAGTTGATTCAAATAAAAAAGTTTTCAACTCTAACTTTATCCTGTTTTCAACTCTAACTTTATAGTTTTACATACAGCCCTTCAAAAACTGCTGTTTTTTAAAAGATTTTATTTTTCTTACTGCCTTTCACTTTAAAAAAAATTAAGGAAAATTGCAAGCTTAACAAAAAGTAGACAGTTTAACACCTGACTTCAGCAGATGAAACCATAATTCCTTTTTTTTTTTTTTCTTTGGTAGAGACAGGTTCTTGCTAAATTGCCCAGGCTGGTCTCCAACTCCTGGGTTCAGGTGATCCCCCTGTCTTGGCTTCCCAAAGTGCTGGGATTATAGATGTGAGCTACTGCACCTGGCTGATAATTTCATCTTTATTCCTCTAGATTATTTAGAAGCAAATTCAAGATGTCAGATATTCCATTGATAGATATTTGAATGTGTAGCTCAAAAAAATAAGGATTTAAGTATAATCACAATGCCAGTTTCATACCTAAAAAATTAACAAATAGGCCAAGTGCAGTGGCTCATGCCTATAATCCCAGCACTTTGGGAGGCCAAGGCAGGAGTATTGCTTGAGCCCAGGAGTTTCTAGATCAGTCTGGGTAATATGGTGAAACCCTGTCTCTACAAAATATACAAAAACTAGCTGGGTGAGGTGGTGCTCACGTGTAGGCCCAGCTACTCGGGAGGGTGAGACAGGAGGATCACCTGAGGCCAGGAAGTTGAGGATGCAGTGAGTCATGAGTGCACCACTGTACTTGTACCTGGGTGACGGGAGTGAGACTGTCCCAAAATAAATAATAACAATTACTGAATATAAATATCTAGTTATTATAGTCACTATTCAAATTTTTTCGATCAGCTTCTTTTTAAAGGAGAATTGTTTGAAACAAGATCCAAATAAAGTCCATCCATTTCACGGGTTTATATATCGCCAGTCTCTAAAATACAGGTTTTCCCCTCCTTTATTCTTGCATGTGTTTATTGAAGAAACATCTTTTTTGTCCTAGAGGTTCAATTATGAAGCCCTTAATTGTCTTAAAATGATTCTTTCAGTTTTGTTGTTTTGACAGTCTGTGTACCTTGTAATTGATGTAGCAGATTTGAAAATCAGATTTGTTTAAATTATATTGTGTGTGTCTTATGTAATGTTCTTTGGTCAGAATATAATGATCAGATTACTCACAGGCGAAGATCAGTTGTCTGCGGTGCTCTGAATACATAGTTAGGCCACCTTATTTTACCAACTAGCATTTTCCCCTCTCATAAGAGGGTATTGTAACTGGAAGAGTTCTGTTTTTCCAGCTGGGAAGGGATCGTTCTGTTGACTTTATTATACATCAGTAACCACTTAACAGTTTTGTTTGGAAATACTAATGAGCTTTTACCAAATGTCTAACGTGCGCCAGGCACCGAGCACCTTGCCTAGTGCCACCATCGCATTTACTGTTCCAGCTCTGCAAGGTAGGTGGAGGTATTCCCTTGTTCAGAGGAGGGCACTGCGTCAGCGTGGAGAGGAATTAGCCCAGGACCACACACTGGCCACACACTGGCCAGGGTTTGACCTGGGCCATTCCTACTGTCATACCATGCTGCCTGCAGCTGAGAAATTTGGGAAAACATAATGGGGGGGGTGAAATACGATGGGGAGGGAAAAAAGGAACTGTCTGCATGATGTATAGTTTAGTACTTTGCTCTCCTTATCCTTCTTTGTCCTGGTGCTCTCAGCCTTATTTTCAGTGTGGAGCAGAAATAGGAAGTACCAAGTTGGTGAGGGGGATAGCCCACATCTGACAGGGCTGCGGTCAGAGGGCCGTGTTCCTGCCGGTATGGGACGGTTTGCAAGGTGGTGTCTGCTTCTCTAAGCACAGGGACAGGGAGAGAGCTGGTGTTCTCAGCTGCAGTGGTAGCAGCAGAAAAGCGGAGTGAGCAGGGTGTTGGAACTGCTGTGACGTTCCCTCCCCACTGTGCTCCTTTCTTTGGTGAGTGATGGAAGAAACTCTCCTTTTCCCGTAGCATATTGATAAGGTGTTCAAACATAAGGAACTGCAACAACAGCTCGTGGACGCCAAACTGCAGCAAACGACACAACTGATAAAAGAAGCTGATGAAAAACATCAGAGAGAGAGAGAGTTTGTAAGTTTTACTTCTTAAAAAGGAAGACATTATTGCCAACATTGTAATTGAGGCCACTTGAAACATTTAATGGTAACACAGGCTGTTTGAAACATTTCATGATAACCAAGGCCGTTTGAAACATTTATCTATTCTACCTTTAATGCAGTGCCTAGGGGCATGCCAGCTGGTGTTTCCCTCTAGATTGAGAAGAGAGTGTGTGGTGCGTGTGTGTTAGAAAGCATTTGGCTGTTTATTTCTGTTTAACTTTTTATACAGAAAATATACTAGAGAGATTAGACCAAATCAGTGGGAAGACCTGCACTTGTTTTTCTGTGCTTAGAATATTCAGTTTCCATCATAGGTAACGGTCATCAGGTTCAAGAGTTGTACTCACATTTAGCACGTTAAATTTGGTGATTCAGTGTAACAGCAAGCTTACCAAGCCACAGGTCTCTTATACACGATCACATTTTGTTTTCAAACAAGTAAGTTGAAACTGGGGAAGTCATTTGTTTACTACTGTGGTATAATTTTCTGATAAAATTTTAACAGAATTCTCTACGGCAATCACTCAACATTGTTGCCAGTGTATGCTCATATTCTGTTGCCTGTCAGTAATTGTGAATACAGTGGAATCTCATTGTATATTACCATGTTTAGGTTCAGCTATGTGTGCTTATCCACAAGGGAGAAATGATTGCGATAATGTGGACTGTTGGATCCAGTGTTACTCAAGGAGCCATGGCCCTGACATGAGCACAGTGTGAAGACTCAAATCCTGAGTGGCCCTCGCCATGTGGACATGTCACACTGAGTGTGTCTAGGGTTTAGAGAGAGATGTTTTTCATACAGTGTGATCCTTCCGTATGAACTGACAATAGTATCCAGTGTTAAGCTGAAACGGTTATCATTTCCAAAGTTGGAGTATAAGTTTTACACACACACACACTCACAAACACACACACACACTATGTATGTTTACTTTCTGGTTGCTTTAGTAGGACTTTTCTAGGCTTCTTTGGACTATGTGTGATAGTTTACTTCAGGGACCGAATTTCACAACTGCCTACTATGCAACTTTATAATTTTCTTGAAAGCACAGGTACTATATATAAATGAAAATGCCCACCTCCCTCTCTACTTTCTAAAAAAGCGCTCAGAAACCAGGTCTCAGATTGATAGCATTGCTTTCCCCATACCCTTTCACTCTGCCTCATCTTGCCTCACAGAGTAGCGAGGCTTTCTGAGTCACCCAGATAAAGTCAAGATTCCCAGCCATGTTTTCTGCTAATACTGTACATGTAATTATTTTCATCGAAAACACAACAATTTAACCCTGAGTTTTAGAAACCATATTAGGCCCCCAGGGTACTTTTTCTGCTTCAGCAGTAAAAGATTATTCCTACTTTCCTAAGTGTTAACCAGTGGGGCAGATCGAAGTTACAGGTAAATGGCAATTTGTGGAACAAAATGTTTCATCTGTAGACCTGTGGTTCTTGCTAAAATAGCAGAAGGATGAAGCCTAACTCTGATTATTTGATATTGCAGTCCTATTTCTAATTACCATTAGCGTTTTGCCAGAATGTTTCTGTTTTCTAGTTATTAAAAGAAGCAACAGAATCGAGGCACAAATACGAACAAATGAAACAGCAAGAAGTACAACTAAAACAGCAGGTAACTTCACAGCAGGGGACAGCACAATTTGGAAGAAAAATCTATGGTTCCTTTGATTCCACATATCTTGAATCTCCCCTAAGATGGTTTTGCTTTTTCCCAGCCAGAGCTGACCAGAACTGACACAGAAATCTCATAGCCCTCTTGGGATTTTCCACTTCATTTAGGTTAACTACCTCATCCCAGTTTGCCCAGCACTCTCCTGGTTTTAGTACTGAAAGTCTCACGTCCCGGGAAATGCCCCATCTCTGGCAGCCTGGGACGGTTAGTCAACCTGTCTTTAGTGACCTTTTCCAAGAGCCTAGTAATTCCTCTCTTCTTCAGTCTGTTCCCACTAAATTTCCTCCCACTAAAGGAAAACTAATACATCTGTATATTTTATTTATTTTGTATCAAGCTGAACCACATGAAATTACATAAGACAATAATATGTCCTTGGCCTAAAAAAATTGGCAATTTCATATAGTAAACTCTGATATCCTTAGAGTTTTGTGCTGTGAACACATAGGTTGTTTTAAAAACTGCATATAGGCCGGGCGCGGTGGCTCAAGCCTGTAATCCCAGCAGTTTGGGAGGCCGAGGCGGGTGGATCACGAGGTCAAGAGATCGAGACCATCCTGGTCAACACGGTGAAACCCCGTCTCTACTAAAAATACAAAAAATTAGCTGGGCATGGTGGCGCATGCCTGTAATCCCAGCTACTCAGGAGGCTGAGGCAGGAGAATTGCCTGAACCCAGGAGGCGGAGGTTGCGGTGAGCCGAGATCGCGCTATTGCACTCCAGCCTGGGTAACATGAGTGAAACTCCGTCTCAAAAAAAAAAAAAAAAAAAAACTACATATAGCTGGGCGTGGTGGCGTGTGCCTGTGGTCCCGGCTACTTAGGACTCTGAGGCGGGAGGATCGCCTGTGGTGGTATTTTTCATCAGGGCCCTCCCTCTTATTCAGTCCAGACCCTGTAAGTGTGTTCTACTGTGATCTCTCTCCGTGGTTGCCTTGTGTGGAATGAGTGTAGGAGGTGCTATCTCCTTACTCAAAAAAAAAAAAAAAAGGTACAGGAAAGACTTCCCATGGCTTTACAGTTAGGTAAAATTAGGCATCTGTACCTATAAATTCATCCTTTTTCAGTTAGATTACATTTGGCTGGAAGAAGTATTATTTAAAAGTTTGTCATACAGTCAGTTTCTGTAAAGACTCTAGATTAGCTGTAGAATAACACTGGTACCTTGAGACTGGCAGGACCCTCATGAGCACCTCTTTGGAGTACTGTTTTTCTTTGGGAACATGTTACAATGTGGTGAATTTAAGGTCCTATAAAGCTAGCCTAACTTAGAGTGAATATTCAAGAGGTGTCAGATATGAGGAATCCCTGGAACTGAAGATCATGCCAGAAAGCTTCTGGGAAATTTGAATCCCTTACTTTTCAGCCCTATACAGTCAGTTGTGCATGTAAATAGAGATGAGAATTGATGTGGAGAAGGTGTCAGGTCTCCAGATGACATTGGAAGATGCTCCTGAACGTGGGCGTCATTGATAATGCTTCTGCGGGAGTCGCCAGAGGGCCCTTTTACCAAGCCCCTAGGCCAGCCCCAATTCTGTTGTACTGTTATCAACGTGGCTTCTGTTGTCTGTGATCTGTGCTACTCAGAGTCTTGTTATCCATTCAGTCACTATTTTGTTTCCTTTGCTGTCACTTCTTGTTTTCCTCTACCTAAATGTGGCTGTCCTTTCCAAGCATGTCTCGCCTTTTCTGCCCTCACCATGTCATTTCCCAGCATCTGCTGGTGATACTCAAAGTCTTTGTGCTGTCTTGACCTGCTGTTTTGTAATCTAGCCATGAAGGTCCAAGTGTGATGATAGTGGCCACATTGTGGCTACCCACTGGGCCAGCATTGAACTCTCACATGGGACAGTCTTTACTTGGATGTTCCATCTTCAGTAAAAGTAGATCATGCCTGCCGGGCACAGTGGCTCCTGCCTGTCATCCCAGCTGAGGCGGGTGGGTCGCTTGAGCTCAGTTCAAGACCAGCTTGGGCAACATGGTGAAACCCCATCTCTATACAAAATACAAAAATTAGCTAGGCATGGTGGTGTGTGCCTGTAGTCCCTTCTTTCGGGAAGCTGAGATGGGAGGATTGCTTGAGCCTAGAAGGGAGGTCGAGGCTGCAGTGACTCGTGATTGTGCCACTGCAACAGAGTGAGACCCTAAAGGACCACATAAAAACTGCTGTAACTTCTACTGTCCCTCAGGCACCAATACTGCTCCCTCCCTCTGCGTGAGCACTGCTCTTGCCCCCAGCTCCAGGCCTGTCATGTTAGAGACCCCTTCAGTGTCTGCTAACAAATTCTGTGTGTTCTCTAGGTCACCCTGCATTTCTCGTCCTGCTTTGTCTTCATCCCAGGCCAGGCCCTTGTGCAGGTGGGTTGGCCATCTCACAGGGACCTTGTCTAGCCTGATAAGCTCGAGGTCACTGTGAGATGACTAACTTTCAGTTGGCTTCTGCCTCCCCCATATTGCAGTGCTTGCTGCTAAAGTGCTCACTGGTTGGCTCGTCCCCCTGCTGGCTGTGGCTGGGTGGGCTCCATCATATCCACCCTGCCCCGTGTCCTGTGCACCAGGTGGTCCTGGGGAATAGTCTGCATCCAGTACTGCTTATGCTCTTTCTTGACCTCTGAAGATCCTGTGTTCTTCTCTGCTTTTCTTGTATCTATTGTGTGATCTTGCTCAAAATACTTTATTCCTCTGGATCTCTCTGTGTTCCCCTATCCTAAAAATAATGTCATTGTTAGATGGTCTCTGAAGGGCTCCCTCCTGGTCTAAGGTGAACTCATTCAGCTCACCCATGAGGCCCAGCGAGGCTTCGCCTAAGTATCCTGACCCTCACTATACCCTTCCCCTCATACTTAGGACTCCTTTCTAAGGGGGAAAAGACGGTGACTGTATTTTATATTCTGCTTGCCTTGTTGGTTAGATCATAAATAAAAATTCCTCAAGGGTAGGACTATGTTAAGAGAGCTACCTCTTTATGTTTTCTTTTAATTTTACTCTCACTGCATTCTTCTTCCCCAACCTAACAATTCTTTGGCTTCTGTTGCATTTTCCTCCCTACGTTAAGGAAAAGAGATATCATTGCTATCAAACTTAGAACTCTGCAGGTGGTGTTCTAAAAGAATGAGCTTTTCCCAAGGACAGTTTTCATGTGGCAGGAGAGGGGTAGTTGGGCAAGCACGGGATGTGCGGACATTTATAGGCACCACATCCTTCAGGCTGTGTTATGATCATGGGTGGAGATCTAATAGGAAAGTCAACAGAATATCCTCAGTTTTAGTGCATTTTTCTGATTTGTCAGAACTTTAGCCATCTATGTCTGGTGTCTAAGGATTGGATGTGCTTTTGTTCGTATTTCTTGTAATAAGTAACCATACTATGTTCTTTTGAAAGTTTGGGAACTGGAATTGTGTGGAATTTAGAAATGTTTCATACTTTTTTTCCTGTAGCTTTCTCTTTATATGGATAAGTTTGAAGAATTCCAGACTACCATGGCAAAAAGCAATGAACTGTTTACAACCTTCAGACAGGAAATGGAAAAGGTATTTGCATATTTTTAGTAGACGATTATATCAAATGGAATTTGTATAAGCTCTTTTAAGCATGATTACTACTTTGCTACATTTCCATTGTTATGATACTATCTTCATTTTCTCTTTTGTGATCCTCCAGTGGCATTTTGGGTCATTTTGCCCTCAGTTTATCCCAAGTAGCTAATGTTTTCCATGCTCTCAGAATTCTACCTTTATTACAGTGAAGTCCTCTATTAAGCACAACTTTTAGAAATAAAGGGGTGGTTTTTTGGTTTGTTGGTGTTTTTTGTTTGTTTTAACCACTTTAGAGGATCATCCTCAGCCCTCTCATAAAACTCTGTGTCCTTGGAGATTAAACTATTGAAAGACGTCCAAGCCCAGAAGAATAACCATGTATTTTGGTTGGTTGATGTATCAAGTGTTTCTACCTTTTTTGCTTCTCTGTTTTTCTTATCTTTACTCCCACTGAATTCTTTCTCCCTTAACCAAACCAATTCTTTGGCTTTTGTTGCATTTTCCTGCCTATGTTAAGGAAAGAGATAACCTTGAGATCAAGCTAAGGACCAAAATATGTAACTCTATACATATCCAACCACCCAGCCTTATTTTACTTGGCATCCTTCCCTTAAAAATGGAGGATTTAAAAACACAGTGTTGGGTTGGGGAGAAGTACAGTAGTGCTTGGCATTTTGTTAGCATTCAGTAGATGTTAGTCATGACTATTACTGGATATACGTAGTGGCGGAGAGTGTGTTGTGCTCTGGGTTCATGTCCCAGATACATCACAGAATGTGTGACTGTGGATTAGTTGTTCAACCTTTCTGTTCCTTCACTGTTAAAAATGGTAACAAAAAGACCTGCCCTTCATGAAATGGAGTATTTCAGACAGTGCTTGGCACATTAACATGTACTCAGTTACCATGTGGCCGAATGGTGCTCAAATTACCACCTCCAGGTATTTTTAGAGCTGGTAATCTGGAGAATTCCATGAGCAGCAGATTCGTTCCGCCTGACAGGCCTTTCCTTTGAGGCTGCAATCCAGGGGGCACTGTTAGGCACAGTGCAGGTGATAGCTGGCCAGCACAGACTCACTGTTGGGGTGGAGCAGAGTTCCTGACTCCCAGATCTGCCATCCTTCTGGTCCTCTGGGACTGGAACACATTCCTTTGTCCATGGCTGCAGAGATCGCCGTGGGTCAGCTGTCAACCTAGGTCTTCCACCAGCTCTTCCCACGGCCTTTGTCCCAGTTTGCCTTGTGTTAGTTTTGTGGGTAAGGCACAGGGCACTGGCTCTGTCTTATCCTTGTTTCCCTTCATGCCACCTGGCTCAGTGCCTTAACCTGGATCAGAGCTGGTGTGCAGTCAACAGCAGATGAAGGCATATTGAAAATGTTGCGGGCTATAGCCATGGATAAATGCATCCTGAATTTCTGAAAAGTGTGTTCTGGTAGCATAGGTTTAACACTTCCCTGATTTGGGGACCCACTTTATCTTTAGCAAAATCTTAAATAAACCAGCCTCTGAATTGTGAGGATGACCAAAGCTGAGGTGTTAACTACTTTTATCTTCTTGGTCACTGGAGTCTTACCTGAATCATGCTGCCTTGAGTTCTGAAACTGATGTGTTCTTGGAGGTTGTGGTAGACTGTCAACTCTTAATGTCTTGTGGGGCCAAAGATCTCTGTCCTCCCAAGAATCTGAGGAATTCGTTTAATGGACAGAAAAGTCAGTGATGGGCATTTTTTCATACAACCGAGGGAGAAGGAGGGCTTGTCTCTCGCTACCCGGAGCTGGGATGGAAGCTGCACTTCGGCCTTAACTGAGTTCAGAGTGTGGTGGCTGACAGCTTCCTCCATGTACTGCTGCCTCTGAAACTGAGGAGATTAAATTTGTTTTTCTCATAATACAAACCCCCTTCTTTGGTTCCACCCTAGGAGCTTCTGAGATAAGCTCTGCTACCGACAGGCAGGCACAGCTACTTCTATAAAGACACACACAGCTGTCAGCGGGTGAGGCAGGTGCAGGGATGGGGGGAGGGGAGGGGCACGGAAACGTGTGGTGGGACAGGGAGTAGAGATAAGGAAGAGAACTTAGAATTTCAATGTGTACTTGTGTTCACAGATGACAAAGAAAATTAAAAAACTGGAAAAAGAAACAATACTATGGCGTACCAAATGGGAAAACAATAATAAAGCACTTCTGCAAATGGCTGAAGAGGTGAGATGGTTTTCTGCGACTAGGGTGTAGTGTTAGTCATGGGGACTCCTTGAGTTCAGGTACCTATCAGGGCCAGGATGGATGCTGTAACACTACTGCCATAACTGAGGACTCCAGCCTGCGTTGGGGCAGGGGTGGGGATGCGTTGCTGGGTAGAATCTGTGACTTCTTTCCTGGCAGTTAAGTTAGGGACAGGGCCCTGAGTGAGGGGCTGAGCTTCTTACCACCCAGTTAATCAGCCCAGGTTTGTGTCGGAGATAGCTCAAAACATTCAGATTTTGCTTTCTTCTATAGCAGTGATTTCTGAAACTTGAGCTTGCATCAGACTCCCGCTTGTTAAGACCAGGATTGCTGTGCTCCACCCAGAGGCTCTGAGTCACTAGTTCTGTGGGAGTGGAGGCAGATAACTGCCTTTCTAACAAGCATGCAGGTGATGCTGATGCAGCATGTAGTGCCTTTCTAGCTTGACTTAGTAGGCTTTCAAAAAAGCATAGTACTTTCTGCTTGTTTTATTAACATTTCGGGAAAGAACTAAAATGCTGGGGCACATGTGTATAAGAATCTTGTTCTCATCTAAAAATTGGTAGAGGAGAAATCTATGTAGACATGAGCCATATTCTCTTTTTATTTAGGCCTTTGTTTTGTGTCTGCTAGTCTTTGTGATGTCTTGAATTTCTTTAATAGTTCAATAGGAAATGTCTTAAAAAGTTTATCTTTGGCCAGGCGTGATGGCTCATGCCTGTAATCCCAGCACTTGAGGAGGCCGAGGCAGGCGGATCACGAGGTCAGGAGTTCAAGACCAGCCTGGCCAGCATGATGAAACCTGTCTCTACTAAAAATACAAAAATTAGCTGGGTGTGGTGCCACGTGCCTGTAATCCCAGCTACTCAGGAGAATCGCTTGAACCAGGCAGTCAGAGGTTGTGGTGAACCGAGATCATGCCACTGCACCCCAGCCTGGCAACAGATTGAGACTGTCTCAAAAAAAAAAAAAAAAGTGTGACAAAAGGAATTTAATTTCTGTCACCCTAAAACAGTATCATGATGCTGAATCTCATTTGGTATACTTATGAGTGCAGTCATGCTAGCTAGCTAGAATGGTAGGAGGCTGAAGAGATGGAACACGTTTCATAGGTTTGGAAAAGTGTCCAGTATGACTCAGTTGGCTTGATTTTTTTGTACCTGATTGATATTTAACAAGATTACAGAAATCTTCTTTTTTCTTACAGAAAACAGTTCGTGATAAAGAGTACAAGGCCCTTCAAATAAAACTGGAACGGTTAGAGAAGCTGTGCAGGGCTCTTCAAACAGAAAGGAATGAGCTCAATGAGAAGGTGGAAGTCCTGAAAGAGCAGGTCTCTGTCAAAGCGGCTGACAGGGATTTAGCAACACCTGTGATGCAGCCCTGCGCTGCCCTGGATTCTCACAAGGAGCTGAACACTTCCTCGAAAAGAGCCCTGGGAGCGCACCTGGAGGCTGAGCCCAAGAGCCAGAGAAGTGCCGTGCAAAAGCCCCTGTCCACAGGCTCTGCCCCGGCCATCGAGTCAGTTGACTAAGATGAGGTGTGATCACTGTATTGAGAGATATATTTTGTGTATAACTTTCTCTGTTAGTAGTTAACTATTGGTTTTGTGGTGAAAATTTTCTTACTTTTTCTACCATATCTGTATTTTCTTAGAACTACTGGACTTATGTGGTACAGGAGGCTGCTTAGCAATTTTGAATAGTTTAATCTATAAATTTTCCTCACCCGTGTTGCACATCAGCCTCATTCCCCCTCCACTGGAATGCATGTGTTCATTGCCTTGTCCTTTCTTTCCCTGCTCCTTGCACATAATCAGCCTAATGAAAATTTCACTCACAGGGCCATTACGAGGGAACTTTGTTCTGACGATGGTTCCTTGATGTGAAAACAATACTAATTTAAACGTCTTAGCCCCCCCATTAATATTATTCAAAAAAAGAAAATACAAAGATGATTAGTTTTGTCTAATAACCCATTTAAATGCCAGGTAAAAAAACCTCTAGTGTTGGGTCAGAAACAAGGTATTTGATTGAAATTAGTTTTTTGATAATATACCTCTGGACAAATTGAGATGGCCACATGCTTAGAATACTACGTTTTGGCAGAGTATGTATATAAAGATATCACTTGTGGACAAAGTAGTACATACAGGCAAATCACTAGACAAATAAGCTTAGTGTTTATATGACTGAACAGACATCCTGCTTTGGTTTCAGGTGTGGAATTTGGACCACGAGGGGCTCCCGTAGAGGATGGCGGTTTGTGTTTGATTCTGATTTGGGATTTGAGTACATATTCTCCACTTCCCATACAAGGTCTCACTTACTCTTTGAAAACTGGTGTTCATGTTTGCCGTCACTGTTAAGTCCCTTGTCAAAGACAATGATGGTCAATTCATGTGTAGCTTTCACTAGGCATAAGTTCCTCCAATACCTTCTGGCTACTTGAAAGTTATTATAAAAGTTCCACCAGCAAAGTACTCCAGGTTTTTCAAAAGGGAATTTTCATTTTGGATCAGTAGCAACTGAAATTGATTTCATTTCCAAAACAAACACTGGCACCAACATTTTTACTTTGGGAAGACTTGGCAGAGTGTCAGAGTAGTCAGGATCTATTACTTATGCATTCAGTCTGTTTCTAACCCCCTTCTTAGTTACCGTCTCTTTTAACAAAACAAAAACAAAACCCCACAGTATTATCAAGGTCTCTGCACTTGGAATGGGGGGGGAATTTGAAATTTAGCACATTAACTTTTGAATTAATTCTTTGTTTTGATGTTGAATGTGGCTCAGTTATGCAAATGATTAATCAGGCTGCACTGATGAAAGTTTTGACTTTGTCCCTGGTATAATTTGCATTGAAATGCTTTATGAAATAAAAGGTTCTACTAGAACTGATGTTAGCACATTCCACTGAGCAAAACTATCAAACTGACACTTGTTAAATTGCTTACTGGACTGAATAAACTGTTTTGTCCAGTTAAAAAGGTTTTCTCTTTGTTACAAGTTTTATTTGTAAAGTCCTGTCACAATCATGGTCTAAACTGGGTTGAAAGAATTGAAAATTGTCCAACAGATAGGAAACCACCTAGAGTGGAGAATCGTTATCTAAGCCTCCACCATCAGGCATGTTAATTCAAGGAGCCAGTGGAGGAAAAGAAATCCAAAGTATATTATCTAATCTAATTACTGTCAAAATGAGTCAGAAGCAAAAATGATACCCTCCAACAGCCTCCTTTGAGTACACCCCCTTCTGCTACTAAAGAAATACTGGACTCATTTCCCTGGGGTGGGGGGGGGGAAATGCAGGTATAGATCAGAAATATAATCTACCTTAAAATTAGTACTAATGATCACATTTCACAAGAACTCTGCTGGATGTACAGCTCTTAACATTTTATTAAGCCATTTGTGTAGCCCACCACGTTTCTTTGTGGTGCTTGTCCTGTGTGGAAGATTGTAAATCTTGGACCTGTTGCATACTTTCAAGGGCTTTAAAGCAATGTGATTAACAGTACTTGGCCTACTGCTTTCAGCTTACTACGTATTTTTAGCTAGATGCTATTATAGTGTTGAAGGATATGGATTTTGTCTGGGATGCATTTACTGTCCTTTCAGAACCCTTCCTCCCATTACCCTGTGAATAAAACACAAATGGGACCCTCTGAGAAGGACGTCTTCCTACAGTGATCACCTCACCAGCCCAGTGTTGTGGTTTTGTAGCACACCCTTTATCTACCATATTCTAGAACACTGTAATGCTACTAGGCTGGCCCAGAAAAGGTTTAAATGTTGAATTCACTTAAATTGCATTTGTTGCACCATCATGGAATCGTGATGTGTATTATTTATAGTGGCAGTAGACTCCAAGGTGTAGAGAAAACTTGGGTCTTTTGGGTAATATGGACCATTTCATCCTCAGACTTGTTAGGAGTACATTTGTTGGTCTTGAGACCAGTATTTTTCAGTTATGTATGCAACTGCCTTTATTACACCTGGTTATCACAATTCAATTCTCAGGTGTTGCAGAAAAATCTACCTCTTTCAGACTGTAGATGGAAATAACTGTGAAAAAAATGATGCAGATATCTTCTAGTTTGTGCTAAACACACTGCTTTATTTTTACAGCCCACGTCTTTCATGAGGATACGAATTGTTAAGAGGCAGTCTTGTTTTGCTTTTCAAAGACATTTTGTAGAGATTTTTCACTAATGTGAATCTGATTTTATCTACTTGATTCTGTATAGATTAAGTAAATATGTATGATAAACTTAACAGCTTCTGTGTATTCTTTTACTATCTGTGTGGCCTTAACTGTATGTATGAGTCCAAAGGTACCATTTTACCCATTTCACCCACTTCTACTCAAAAAGTGGATACACCTCCCCCCCCCGACACACCCCTACCAAGCTTCTAAAAGGAACACAACAAGTTTTATTTTAAAACTTTATTTCTGCAAAGCCAATCAAGAAGTGTTGGAAGGAAAAAGTGTAAAAGTTACTTTCGCATATTTGGGAACAGCAAGCACTTAGTTTGAGAAAATGAGGACTTAAACAGTTGAATCAAAGGCAGTATGCTGCTACTTGCATTTTAAATCAATGGTGATGTTCTTTCTTAAGCAACAATCATCTCTTTCCTAATAGCTACAATATGATACAGTACGCAACAGCTCACTTGAAAGTGCTAGAATCAGAGGATAAAGAAGCCAGAAGCCACCCCACTTACATTTTCTACTATACAAAGCCTTTTGGCGCTTGAGAAATCAAGCATTCATGTAGCATTACATTCAACAGAAACATCTCTCGTACTTTGGGTTTAAGATCCTTGTCCCTCCAGTTCCGATGTCGTGACATCCGACTCTTCATCATTGTAAATATTTTCAGCCTGAAGATAACCAAATAAATCCACAGGTTAAAACTCCCTATGGTTTTTACAAGGTCATCTAAAAACAATTTATTCAGAACTTGCTAATATTTCTCTCTAAAAACTTCAATAAGGAAATGGTAAGCTAGCTAGTATTCTGAAAAATTCTTTGCCAGTGTGTAATTCCACATGTATACTTAGCCACCCATCCATGCACTACTTATTTCAGTCGCTGTTCGTAAGAGATGTTTTCCAAAAGCACTTCAAGCATGGTTTATAGGAAGTGGTAGCCCAGATGTTTATGGAAATGTCGGTTACCACCACCTTAGAAATGTCAAGCACTTAGTGCTCCTCATCAGAGAACCTGGTATCATTTGAATGCCTTGACATTTCCTTCCTGTATCCCTCATGCCTGCAACACAGAACGGACACTGGAGACAGTAGCGATGCCAAGACTCCAGTGCACGAAGAATGCCAACAACAATGAAAATCAGAGCAGATGCAGAGATTTCTCCTGATCTGACAGGTGCTACAAATAGCAAATAGTGGACAAAGCACCGTATGGGACTAAAGATTATATTGTTGAAATGGAAAAAGTTCTTTTAAACTGTTTCTATAAATGTTTGGCATAATATGCAACTAACAAGATAGTCATTCAAGAAAAATGTTTTAACTCACCATTTGCCATATCTGCATGATGTTATCCTCAGACACTGAGCAAATGACCCAAGGCTCATTGGGGTTCCAACTAAAATCTGAAATCTTGGCAGTGTGTCCTCCATGAATAAACTGTTAGAAGAACAAAAAAAGTTTGGTTTCATATACTCTCCTGTTAATCCTAATAAAGATTTTAAAAACAGTTTTTAGAGCATCAGTATTTCAACTGAGGGTGGGTGCTGTCTGCAGTTTTAGAAAGAGGGTAGTACAGGCTCAGTAATCTACTTATTGCAAATCTCCAAACGTTCAGAAAAGGTGACAGAATACAGTACAATGGATACCTGTATACCCTTTACCTAGATTCACCAAGTACTAACAGCGTAACCGATGCTTTATCCATATAAACCTATACAATGAAATGGCTGAACACTTCAGCCTACATCCCCTAAGAATGAAGACATTTTCCTACGTAATCAAAATGCCATTTCCATACCGATTATGATGAACATTAATCCAGCATCATTTGCCATATACAGTTAGGTGCAACATCCAAGGTAATCCGTTACATACCATGTAACATACTCTTCTATTATACAAGGGGCCTGAGAAGTCTACTGGTTCTTCCCTTCTCCACTTTACTAAGATAGGCATACTTCTTGTCTCTTTCCCAGGTCACAGCACCAGGGTGAAAGAAAATCCCTGGCTCCAAAAGCATAGCTCGAGATACTCCCTCATAAGTTATGCCTAAGGTGAGACAGCTTTGCTAAACAATTCTGAAGAGGGCAGTTGTTTCCTGCAAGAGACAACCTCATGGGAAGGAACCATGCCTTATTTATCTTAAGATTTAAAGGAAACAGTTCTTCACAAGGACGGTATTAAATACATTGTTTGGAATTGGGACATCACACTTCCTGACAAAGTCTTATTTGACTCTAGTGTGACAATGAGGTTCCTGCCTGCCAAGTAGGTCTTATGCAATGTATTTACTGAACAATCTTTTTTCATATTTTTATGACATGAAAATATTTTTATGAAATATGAACAATCAGTTTAAAAATGAGGTGGGGCTGGGCACAGTGGCTCATGCCTGTAATCCCAGCACTTTGGGAGGCCAAGGCAGGCAGATGGCTTGAGCTGAGGAGTTCAAGACCAACCTGGGCAACATGACAAAGTCCCATCTCTACAAAAAATACGAAAATTAGCTGGGTGTGGTGGTATGTGCCTGTAGTCCCAGCTATTCAGGAGGCTGAGGTGGGAAGACAGCTTGAGCCTGGGAGGTCGAGGTTGCAGTGAACTAAGATTACACCACTGCACTCCAGCCTGGGTGACAGAACCAGACTTTGTCTCAAGAAAAAAAAAAAAAAAAGGTAAACAGCTTTTTAAAATACTCTTAAAGGGTATACAAATGAATATATTTTAAGATCTCTGGGGCTTAGAATACATACAGGAGTTATCAAAGCAAGACACATGTGTTAAAATTACTGGTGGAATAGTTTATTACTTTCTTTTGAGATAGGGTCTCACTGCCATTGTCCAGCCTGGAATGCAGTGTTGTGATTGTGGCTCACTGCAGCCTCAACTTCCCAGGCTCAGGTGATTCTCCCACCTCAGTCTCCCAAGTAGGTGGGACTACAGGTGCACGCCGCCATGCCTGGCTAATTTATGTTTTTTTTTTTTTTTTTGAGACAGGGTTTCACCATGCTTCCCAACCTGGGCTGGAAATTTTGGGCTCACGTGATCCACCTGCCTCAGCCTCCCAAAGTGCGGGGATTCCAGGCAGGAACCACCATGCCCGGCCCAGTTTACTACTTTCAAATGTCCCTTGATTTCAAGCTCTCTTGTGAAGAACAAAATCCTAGTGTATTTTCTCAAGGACCATGGAATTGTTGCAGAGCCATAATATACAAAGTAATACACTTTCCTTTCTCCCTAAAAAAAAAAATAGTTGGAGACCTTGAAAACATTGTACTATGTGAAAGAATCAGTCACAAAAGACATTTATATGAAATATCTAGAATAGCCCAATCTTGTAGTGCCAGAAAGTAGATTAGTGGTTGCCAAGGGCTGGAGGAAGAGGAGGACTGCGAGGGGATAGCTACAGCTTCTTCTGGAGGGGATGAATAATGTTCCAACCATCCAGTGATGGTTGTACAAGTCTATGAATATACTATAAACCACTGAATTCGAGAACAAAAAAAAAAAATTAAAAAATAAAACCCCAAACCGAAGAACACCCCCTCCCCACCGAATTGTACACTTTAAAGAGGTGAACTGTGTGGTATGTAAATTATATCTCAGTAAAGCTGTCATCAAAATAAAAGGGACTGGGGTGTTCCTACAAGGTGGGATTAGTGAATATCTTCTGTGTGCAAGGCTTGCTCTCAAGGGCCTTCTTTTCCTTTGAAAACTCGTGGACATTCAATATAATCCATAGTGTCACAGAAAAAAAATGAATAAAACTCATGGACAAAGTACAAGTGTGCCAAAAATGAGTACTGGCATTAGAACTAAAATCATATATGACAGAGTGATGAGTGACTATCTGCCAAATGATGGGAAGAGACAAATGTTGGATTTAGAGCAAGGACAAGGAACCATGCTAAATCTGGCAATGCTTCATAGAAAAATGACCAAGTGAGCACTGAAGGACTGAGACGGGAAGAATGAGGACAGACAGATACCACCACATAAGCTTCCAAAGGGCCGAGGACATGTGTGATGCTTCAATCAGGCATGGGAGATGGTGGGCTCTGCTAGCATCAAGATGATCAAGAAAGCCCTCCTTTTTGAGCAAGAAACTTAAAAAGCATTTTAAAAACTTTCTATACTGTTAGGAAGTGTTAAGTATTGCCAACTGAATAGCAATTATACTCACTTCCCATCCCCAAACCATCACAAATACCAGAGTTGAAATCAGTGAGAAATTACTATACACTATTTTCCAGGACCTCAAACCACTCTCAGTGAAACATTTGTAAAAACCTACTGGGCTCCATTTACTATTTTTGATAAATGTCAAAGCCCAATCGCAATAACCTCCAGGGCCTCCATTTTGAAACCATCTGCAAGAGCCAGAATTCGAAGTTCTGACTCATTCTCAAGATAAACGGATCAATGACAATCCAATCCGCATATGACATTTCATCTTTTATAAGCCAGTGCATACCAGGAGTTCTGGAGGCCCGTCTTCTGCATCTTCTGCTGATTGTTCTTCCCCAATTTTACTGTAAAAGAATAAAGAACATGATGCTTTCATCAGTGAACTTCTTGTAGCATGAACGTCTGCTAACCCAGTATCAGCCCAGAAAGTAATGTTAAAACACAAACACTCTCACAAAAACTTATCTCTATACTACAATCAATTCGGTTTTTTTTCCTTTTTTCTTTTTTTCCTTAGAGACATGGTCTCGCTATGTTGCCTAGGCTGCAGTGCAGTGGCTATTCATTTACAGGCATGATCACTGTGCACTACAGCCTTGAACTCCTAGACTCAAAAGTGATCCTCTCGCCTCAGCCTCACCAAACCTGGATACTGTTTATATTTGGTTGAAGGGTGGGATGTTTACTTTCCGGAAATAAGTTAGAGTTGTTCATAATTGAAGCTGCAGAACGAGGGATTATCAATAATAAACATTAACTCAAAAATCCCTTCAAAATACTGTCCATTGCATTAGAATCAAAAGGTGAAATGTATACTTAAAAAATCTACACATGAACTGATGTGCAATCCCTATACTCAAAGCCTTTTGCATTCTAGGAGGAAAATACAGTTATGCATCAGTACTATAGATCTGTCTAAAGACATGGCAACAAATATGAAATATATAAGCCAAGGAAAGGTTTCTAAGGTTTTTCTTTTAAACTTCAATTTGTAGAATTTGCCAGTGGTCAACAGTGAAATCACCCTTCACATATCAAAATCAGCCCTATCTTATATCTAACCCAAAGACAGATGTTACTAGTAACAACTGCTAAAAAACAAAACCCAGCCCTCCAAGTGAGACATTATTTTTCCTTCCTATAAAACCAAACTCAAACATGTAGGATTGCTAGACAATTATATTTCTCTTCCACCTGTCAGTACAGCTAACACTCACCATTTTAA
The DNA here is from genome assembly GCF_009761245.1 of Sapajus apella. Lineage (NCBI taxonomy): Eukaryota > Metazoa > Chordata > Mammalia > Primates > Cebidae > Sapajus > Sapajus apella. The sequence goes on from NW_022436957.1 coordinate 12,591,563, forward strand.
TCCCAAATTCTATCTAATGTAATTTTTTTTTTTTTTTTTTTTTTTTTGAGACAGAGTTTTGCTCTTGTTACCCAGGCTGGAGTGCAATGGCGCGATCTCGGCTCACTGCAACCTCCGCCTCCTGGGTTCAGGCAATTCTCCTGCCTCAGCCTCCTGAGTAGCTGGGATTACAGGCACGCACCACCATGCCCAGCTAATTTTTTGTATTTTTAGTAGAGACGGGGTTTCACCATGTTGACCAGGATGGTCTCGATCTGTTGACCTCGTGATCCACCCGCCTCGGCCTCCCAAAGTGCTGGGATTACAGGCTTGAGCCACCGCGCCCGGCCTTATCTAATGTAATTTTTAAAATTTTTTAGAGACAGGGTCTCACTATGTTGCCCAGGCTGGTCTTGAACTCCTGGGATCAAGCAATCCTCCTGGTTCAGCCTCCTGAAGTACTGGGATTGTAGGCATGAGCCACCATGCATGGCCCCCTATCTAATGTAATTTTAATATTAAACAAGCTATGAAATAACTGAAAGAAGAAATTACATACAATGCTCACAAATTATTGACACCTTCTGGGGCAATTCAGCTGCCAGGGCATCAGACTTCCAAACCTTGCTGTACACTTCATACAACCTCTTTATAGTTTTAATTTAGGTTTTTTATTTTACTACTAAAATTGTTTTAACATCAAATACAATGCCCCCAATTGTATGCTTTAAAGATTTTCTACATCTTCAAATATTCATCATGGCAAGAGTTTGCTCCATTAGAACCCTGAACATTAGCTGTTTTAAGTTTTACATACAAGCATTTTATTCTACAGTGTCTCTTCTACATACTGAGGATTGCTAACTCTGTAATTAAGGTAGCCTTAGTTTTAATATGCAGGTTGGGCAACCCGAATCCAAAATGCTCCAACATCCAAAACTTTAAGCACCAACATGACATTCAAAAGAAAAGCTCACTGGAGCATTTCAAAATTTGGACTTTCATACTGAGTGCAATGGCTCACACCTGTAACCCCAGCACTTTGGGAGGTCAAGGTGGGAGAATCACTTGGGGTCAGGAGTTTGAGACCAGGCTGGCCAATATGGCAAAATCCTGTCTTTCATTTGTAAAAAGTACAAAAATTAGCCAGGCATGGTGGCGGTGTCTGTAGTCCCAGCTCCTTGGGAGGCTGAAGCATGAGAATTGCTCCAACTCGGGAGGCGGAGGTTGCAGTGAGCCAAGATTGCGCCACTGCACTCCAGCCTAGGTGACAGAGCAAGATTAAGTCTCAAAAAAAAAAAAAAAAAAGAATTTATTTGGACTTTCAGATTTGAGATGCTCAACCAGTAAGTATAATGCAAAATTCCAAAATCCTAAAAATTCCAAAACCCCCAACACTTCCTATTCCAAGTACTCTGGATAAGGGATACTCAATCTGTACTAAATTTAGTACAGCAATATACTTAATACAAGCAGAGAGTAAATTATTTTTTGGTAATTTTATGACTTAAACTTAAGACGCCATCTTATGGAAAAGTTTGTAACTTTATTAAGTTATAAAGGCTCAGATGAAAAAAAATAAAGGAGTCTAAAATTCATAGAACAGCAAATCTGAAGTCAAGGATCTTTAAGAATTGGAAGAAACTCTTTATAAAGTAAGCCCCAGAGAACATAAGCTGACAGCTTGGGCTGTCCTCGTCCCCTTCACAAAGGTCTCCCCAGCAGTTACACAATCCACAGCAGGAGTGCACCTCTGCAGAAACAATCAATGAAAGCAGAGAAAAGCAAATGGTACAAAAACTCAGAAAGAACAATCCTGCCTACATGTACTGTGAGATCTGATGAGACACAAAACAGCTAACATCTTGATCTCTCTATATATAGTAAGTATGTTTTAAATACAGTCATTTGAATGCAAAATCAAACACAAACACATATACCTTCATGCCTGAATAAGAAGAGACAAAACTCACATCACAGAAATTTATTTTATGGTCCATTTGCTGCTTCGCTTCTATTTTACAGAACAGACTCTTTAGGAAGATACTTAAAAGTTTCTTTAATATTAGGTTTCTTTAAGGAGGGATTACCAAATTGCTTTTCTAGTTCATGAGTTACTATGTAACTTGACAGATGAGCATATTTATGCAGTATCTTGTCATGGACTGTGAGTTACCTTAAATCCCACACATTCAGGCGGCGGTCAGTACCACTTGAAGCCAGAATAGTTTCATTATGTGGAGACCAGTGGACCTAGTAATAGATAATTTTGAAAATGTATTTAAAGAGTCATTCGCTGCTAGGTTTGTGGCTATTGTTCTAATCCGACATTTTCCCATCTTGCACTCCATGATCTTATCCTTGGCCTGTTGTCCTCACCCTCTTGTCCCAGCCTTTCAAGTGCTCTGAAATGGCTCAGCTCCATCTTGTCCTCAGAAAGGCTGCACTCCCCAGCACTGAAGAACTCAGCCTGGGGTCAATTTATTCGGCCCCATAACCATCCCAGGAGCTTTTTAATTCTTCAGTAGGGTGTACTTTAACCTATAAACATCTCCATGTAAAACCATGTACAAGGCATTGTTTTCACTAGTGGGCCCACCAGTCTGGTATAGCTTAACTGAAGAATCCCTAGATTTCATTTCCTTACATACAGACACCAGAAAACTGTCACATACCTGGAAAATTTCATCTTTATGAGATTCGAAGGTATGGAGTTTTAATTTTAAGTTACGCAGATCCCATAAAGCTACGGTCTAAAGAAAAATAACAAGTGAAAATGATTTCTACGCTTTACCTAAGAATTTTCAAATATCTGATTAAAATAAGAGAACTGGGTTTTATAAACACCAAATAATGCAAAAACTTCAAAACCTTATCCGCAGAGCCAGTGGCTAGAATAAATTCGCTGTAGGGATTGAATGAGAGGCAATTGACTTCGGCAGTGTGTGCATCCACCAAGTGGCTCGGCTTGGAGGTGGTATTGGACCTGGTGTCCCATCTAAAACACAAAGGTAAAGGCACACAGCACCCAGGGAGGATGCACGAGCCTCCTCAGTTTCTCACACACTCACATTCGGCCCCACGTCACTGTCAATGCACTCCACAACTAGCTCCACTATGCTCACCCTTCATGAAGAACCAACCACACAGTTAGTGTTTCATACTTTGACCACTAAATGATACATGCAAAACCTACAGAGAACAAGCTAGGGCTGTTAGTCCTGGTTTTTTATTAGATTCCCATTTCAATTACCAACTATTTCAAGCATACAGGAAATAGAAACTATGTGGAAAATAATGTAACAATCTCATACCTACAACTAGCTTTGACAAATGCCCAGTATTTTGTCATGTTTGCCTCAGACATTTATGAGATAAGATTATAGGTGGCTGAATGCAGCCCTGTGGCCATATCTTGATGCAATAATTTTCCTCCCTGATCTCAACTTGTGTCACTCTGGATCCCAATTTTGATATTTACCACTACACCAGGTATGTCACTTCACACGAACATACCTATACCTATTTTTTTTTTCTAATAAGTGATCCTTCCACTTCAGCCTCCTGAGTTGCTAGGGCTACAGGTGGACACCACCATACCCCGCTAATTTTCTGTTTTTAAATTTTGTCTAGAGACGGGCGTCTCATACCTCCTGGCCTCAAGCAATCCTCCTGCCTCAGCCTCCCAAGGTGTTGGGATTACAGGAGTAAGCTACCTAAAGCTGTTTTTTTAAAGCTGTAACATAAGCAAAAAAAAAAAAAAAAAAAAAAAAAACTACAGCCTGCTGCAATCACTGATGGTCATTCAGGTCACCCATTTAACAAGATCCCACTGAACTTTCCACCTTACATCATCAGTTTCTGATCATCAGCAACAGATCCAAACAATGACTCGTGCAGCAGGTGCCAGGCCACATCCTCCACAACAGCCGAGTGGCCGGTAAAGATCGCTTTAGCATCCACAATTTTGCCTTCCTTTGGTCCTGCGTTTATATCCCACAGACAGACAGTCTAAGAGAGAAGGAGAGAAAAAGAAAAAAAGAACAAGGGCTGTAATAGACTGAACTTTTTTTCTTTCAAGATGACGTCTCGGTCTGTCACCCAGGCTGGAGCACAGTGGTGTGATCTCAGCTCACTGCAGCCATTGCCTCCCAGGTTCAAGCGATTCTCCTGCCTCATCCTCCCGAGTAGCTGGGATTACAGGTGCACACCACCAAGCTTGGATCATTTTTTTTTTCTGTATTTTTAGTAGAGATGGGGTCTCACCATGTTGGCCAGGCTCGTCTCATACTCCTGACCTCAGGTGATCCACCTGCCTTGGCCACCCAAAGTGCTGGGATTACAGGCATGAGCCACTACATCCAGCCACATGAAGGAGTTTCTGTAATACCCAGGCTGGAGCACAGTGGTGTGATCTCAGCTAAATGCAGCCATTGCCTCCCAGGTTCAAGCGATTCTCCTGCCTCATCACACATTACATATGCCCTTCGTCTCTGTAACAGTTACTTACACATGAAGACACTCAATGTACGTGGACTGAAGAGAAAGGAACATGTGGAGATCCTGCCATTCACACCGCCTCAGAAGGATCTGGCAAGATTAGCATGACGCTTGGCATGTGGGGAGCCCTTGGTAAATGTCAGCTATTATTACCACCAATTCCCAGCCTGGTATCTTCAAAACGTACTAGTAATTGGGTTACTGAGTACAGTCCATTTTCCTTATTTGGTAAACCGTCTCATATACACTTTGAGGGAAGCATCCTTTTAGAAAGCCTGTAATCCTGGCTCTTTGGGAGGCCAAAGCAGGTGGATCACTTGAGCCCGGGAGTTCAAGACCAGTCTGGGCAATATGGTAAAACTCCATCTCTACAAAAAACACAAAAATTCACTGGGTGTGTTGGTGTGCCCATGTAGTCTCAGCTACTTGAGAGGCTGAAATAGAGAACCACTTGAGCCCGAGAGGTGGAGGTCGCAATGAGCCAAGAATGTGCCACTACACTTCAGCCTGGGTGACAGAATAAGATCCCGTCTCAAAAAAAAAAAAAAAAAAAAAAAAAAAGTAGAAAGACAACCCACAGGATGGGAGAAAATTTTCGAAAACCATAGGAACTTATACCTAGAATACGTAAGAAACTATTTTATTTTTATTTTTATTTTATTTTATTTTTTTTTTTTGGAGACGGAGTTTCGCTCTTGTTACCCAGGCTGGAGTGCAATGGCGCGATCTCGGCTCACCGCAACCTCCGCCTCCTGGGTTCAAGCAATTCTCCTGCCTCAGCCTCCTGAGTAGCTGGGATTACAGGCACACGCCACCATGCCCAGCTAATTTTTTGTATTTTTAGTAGAGACGGGGTTTCACCATGTTGACCAGGATGGTCTCGATCTCTTGACCTCGTGATCCACCCGCCTTGGCCTCCCAAAGTGCTGGGATTACAAGCGTGAGCCACCGCGCCCGGCGAAAACTCTTGTAACTCAACAATAACAAGACAAAATATGGGCAAAGAATTTGAATACATATTTCACCAAAGGAGATATGCAAACGGCCAATAAGTAAAAGAAAAGATGCTCATCATCATTAGTCATCAGGGAAATGCAAATTAAAACCACAATGAGCTGGGTGTGCTGACTCATGCCTGTAATCTCAGCACTTCGGGAGGCCAAGGCAGGAGGATCTTTTGAGCCCAGCAGTTCAAGACCAGCATGGCCAACATAGTGAAACCCTGTCTCTTAAAAATACAAAAATTAGCTGGGCCTTGTGGTGCATGCCTGTAATCCCAGCTACTTGGGAGGCTAAGGCAGGAGAATCACTTGAACCCAGAAAGTAGAGGCTGCAGTAAGCTGAGACTGTGCCACTGCACTCCTGGGCAACACAGCCAGACTCTGTCTCAAAACAAAACAAAACAAAACCCAAACCCCCCCCCCAAAAAAAAAACAACAAAGAAACCCAGCAGATACCACTTTACACACACACTAGGATAGCTATAATAAAAAAAAAAGACAAGCACTGGTGAGGATGAAAAGTAACCAGAACGTTTGTACATTGCTTGTGGAAATGTAATATGGAAAGCCACTTTGGAAAACAGTTTGGTAGTTGTTCAAAAAGTTAAACAGAGATACCATATGGCCCAGTAATTCCACTCCTAGGTATGTATCCAAGAGACATGAAAACATACATCCACACGAAAACCTGTACACAAATGTTCATAACATAATTCAAAATAGCCCAAAAGAAGAAAAACTCAAATGGTTCGACTGATAAATGAATAAGTAAACTGTGGTATATCCATACAATGGAATATTGTTCAGCCATAAAAAGGAATGTTGCATAAGAAATGTTACTTGAAAACATTATGCTAAGTAAAGGAAGCCAAACAGAAAAGGCCACATATATGATTCCATTTACATGAAATATCAAGAATAGATAACTCTATGGAGATGGAAAATAAAGTAGTGCTTAGGAGCTAGGGAACAGCAGGGAATGAGTGAGGAGTCACTGCTTAATGGGTATAGAATTTCTTTTCTAGAGAGTGAATGAAAATATTCTAGAATTAGTGGCAATAGTTGTGCACCTTTGTGAATATGCTAAAAGCCACTGAATTGTACACTTATAAATACTTTATATCAATCAGGCCCCACAAACACTCTATAGAGATTCCATTATAAGGGCCTGGAGGGTCCTCTTTTAAATAATGGGAGGCCTTTTGCCTATGCTTCCTCCATTCTAAGGCTACTCCAAAAGAGCTCTGTGGAATCCGAAGACTCATACAGGGCAGTATGAAAACCATCTGTCTAAGTCCCAGGGAAATGTTATCACAATAATCAGCAGTATTATCTTAGAAAGCCTTTCATCTATATAGTATTCCTTCAGTACGGCTATAACACTTTAGCTTTCACTATATGAACAGATTACAAAGAATATGTTTCTCACATGGTCATCAGATGCACTTAGGAGATGTCCACTCAAATTCGAATTCCAGGAGAGACCATAGCCTTCCTTCTGGTGACCTCTTAACCTGAGATCAGGATTACATTCTCCACTTGGGTCTAAGAAAAGAAAAACATTAAGTTATTCTCTGTTTATCAGAAATTGTGAGAATAAATTCTCACTCCTTCATTGAGTGAGCCATTACAGCAACTGCATATGAACAAGATCTGATCTGACCCATAACCACTTTCTTTAAAAAGCTGTTCTTGGGCCGGGCGTGGCGGCTCATGCCTGTAATCCCAGCACTTTGGGAGGCCGAGGCGTGTGGATCACAAGGTCAAGAGATCGAGACCATCCTGGTCAACATGGTGAAACCCCGTCTCTACTAAAAATACAAAAAATTAGCTGGGCATGGTGACGCGTGCCTATAATCCCAGCTACTCAGGAGGCTGAGGCAGGAGAATTGCCTGAACCCAGGAGGCAGAGGTTGCGGTGAGTCGAGATCGTGCCATTGCACACTCCAGTCTGGGCAACAGCAGCGAAACTCCGTCTCAAAAAAAAAAAAAAAAAGCTTTTCTCTCGGCTTCGTTTTTAATACCCAATGCAAATTGAGCCTCAGTACCATTAAATGATTGGTTTCTTTGGAAAACCTACTACTACCCTCAACATAAAAATACTAAAAACTATAGCTATCCCACAAATTTGGGAAGTGGTAACCCCATCCCCCACCTCCCAATTTTTAGAAGTATTTCTAAAGAGCAGGTCTGGTTGCTCACTCCTTGTATGCCTCTAGGGTAGCCTGATTCATAAGTGACCCTTGGACAACCTCTGGGAATGTGACCCTTAGAAAGTCCTTCACGTCACTGACAAAGTTGTGTAAGCCTAGAGCAGTGGGGTATGTCATAGGGACTTGTCAAGACTTGTAGAATTGTTTAGCAAGATTCACAATGCATTTGGCTTCACTGTTGGAGGCCTCAATTTTGTTACCATGGCTGGTCATAGAACAGGATGTGCCCACACAAACAGACCTCCACAAAAACCCCAGATTCTGAAACTCAAATGAGCTGCCCTGGGTAGAAACATTTATCAAATGTTCCTGTGGTTTGCTGCTAGAGACAAAGCATGTCCTATGTGGCCCTAGATGGGAAGGACCCACACACCTGTTGCTAACCTCTTTGGACTTCCCCTGATGTGTATCTTTTTCCTCCTACTTTTGCTCTGAATCCTTTATTGTAATAAATTTTAGCTCTGAGTATAAACTGCTTTTAGGCAGTTCTGGCAAATTCCTGAACTTGAGGATGGTTATGGGACCCTCCAAAGCAACTTTTAAATCTTTAAACATTATAAAGTATGCTACTTTGACCTTAAAAACATTACCAGTTTGAATCAAGAAAACTGCTAAAGCAATGGCCTGACTTTATTACATACCTGGTTTAGCAGGGTGTTTTGTATAGTCAAAGACCAACACATCAGAAGATGGTGTTTTTGTCGCAATGATGTGAGGATTCTGCGGCATGTAACGAGCACGGTTTACTTCTCCTTCATGATTGATTTTAATTTCACATTCAATTTTTCCTGTTACAGAACCAAAGCCACCAAATTCTAATGCGAGGAGAAAGAAAGAAACACACACACACAATCAGGATTAAAATTCACAAATCACTTATTTTAATCAACCTAACAGATTTTGACCCTTGCAGAATACAACACAAATTGACAAGGCAAAGACAGACATGCAGAGAGAGAGAAAATAAAAAAATGTGAGTTCATTTGCCACATCAATTTATTCTCATTTTCACTGAAAAATATTGGTAGCTGCCTTATGTAACTTAATTCAGTTCCACCTTGGATCTAAAACAACTGTCCTCTTTCAGTTATGAAGATGATATATTCACTGAGCTTTCAAATAACCATATAATTGCGACAACAGTTTTTTAGTTCAAATATAACTCATTTGAAAGTGCTGCACTGAATCAGCATCTTATTTTAGGATTCAACAAAACAGGAAAGGTTTTACCCTCAGGAGTATGAACATTCTTCAAGTCTAAAGTCAGGAGCATCCTCAAATTAATCAAAAACCCATGCTAACCCCTGCCCGTCCCTAAACACACATATGTTGGCCCTGCTAGCATACTTGGTTTAACTGCTAGTGCAGTGCCAAGGTTATCCTCTCCATCTGGTGTGTGAATAAGACTGTAGTATGAAATAATCATGAAAAAGGCCTTGTAAAGTAACAAAGCCATATAAAAAGTATGATAACTTCCAAGAAGTAGCAACATATTAACAGAAAGAATGTAAGTAGAGAACATCTAAGCAAAGAGCAGCAAACAAGGACATTGTTTTTTGTGCTCATAGATTAAAAACTTGAATTAGTTGCTGACATGTAAAAAGATAGGATGGTTCACATTACAATTGTGTTATTTCTTCCTGACCCATGTTGCCTTTTCTTTGCACATTCCGTTTTAACTCACCCTGTGTCTCAGGTCAAGGAAAACTAACACAAATGCCTATTGGAGCCAGGCAGGTAAGAAGTAAAATAGACTGGGGCCTGGAGAAAACACCAAAAGGAGCAAACCATTTCTCAGTTTCAGCCAGCTCTATATGGGAATGCCTAATGAAACTGGCTTCCATGTCTTAACATCAGTATCTAGCCATTCCTTTGAAGTAAACATAGCTTACTATTTCTGTGTGGTTGAAAACCATTCTCAAATCCACATGATTATTCCAAAGCTTCTCTACCCACTACTCTCATGTGGCCACAAGCAAAAGGACCCTTTTACCTCGTAACACCTTAGGTACCATGGTGTCAATGGAAGAAGTGTGCCTTGATGTCCTAAGACCACTCCTGATCCAATTATGTCCTCCCTCCCGAGACTGCTCCAAACCTGCTCCACCTTGACCTTCAACATCCTATTCCATGGACTCCAGTGGCTCTAACCCTTCTGCTACAAAAATACTCAAGTTTCCTGATTCCTTTAGCTAAAACAACCTGAACAGCTCTCCAAAAAAAAAAAAAAAAAAGCTTCCAAGTAGGATTTACCTTGAACACAGAGCTTTGTTTCCACAAACTTAAAAGTCTGAAAAGTCACTGTCTTAATAATCATATCCATTAAAAAATATAACTGAACATTAACAAAGGCATTAACTGAATTATGTCAGCTACTTGTTAGAATATACTAGATATATAACTTTAATACTTTAATAATGTATTAACATCATTATGCAGAGACTGTTAAACTGCAAGCCCAGTAAATACATACCTCAGGACTAAAAGCCATTTAAAAATTTCTGATTACAATATTCAGGCCAGATGTGGTGGCTCATGCTTGTAATTTCAGCACTTTGGGAAGCTGAGGCGGGCTAATCACTTCAGGCCAGGAGTTCAAGACCGGCCTGGCCAACATAATGAAACCCAGTCTCTACTAAAAATACAAAAATTAGCAGTGCGTGGTGGTGGGCGCCTGTAATCCCAGCTACTCTTGAGGCTGAGGCATGAGAATCACTTGAACCCAGGAGGCAAAGGTTGCAGTGAGCCAAGATCGCACCACTGTACTCCAGCCTGGGTGACACAGCAAGACTCTGCCTCAAAACAAACAAAAACAAGAAACCCCCAATATTTAAAGAAATAATGCATAAAATTGTTGGGGAATGAACTGTAAATTGTGGGAGTGGCAAACTGGGTAAATCACTTTGGAGAATAGTTTTCTATGAAGTTAACAGTGAATACACCATACAACCCAGTAGTTTCACTATACTAGAAAATGTAATATTTTTGAGTCAGGATCTTGCTCTGTTGCTCAGGCTGGAGGGCAGTGGTGTGATCCTGGCTCACTGTAGCTTCAAACTCCTGGGCTCAAGGGATCCTCCCCCTTCAGCCTCCCAAGTAGCTAGGACTATAGGCATGTACCATCACATATGGCTAAGTTTTAATTTATTTATTTTTACTATTTATTTATTTATTTAAAGATGGGGTTTCACCATGATGGCCAGGCTGGTCTTGAACTCCTGACCTCAGGTGATCGACCCACCTCGGCCTCCCAAAATGCTAGGATTACAGACGTGAGCCACCGTGCCTGGCTTAATTTATTTTTTGATAGAGACAAAGTCTCTCTGTGTGCCCTGGCCTGGGCTTAAGCATTCCTCCTGCCTCGGCCTCCCAAAGCATTGGGATTACGGGCATGAGCCACCACATTTTACCTTCAATAAGAAAAAAACCCTAAACCATGTATTAGGAAGTGCTGATAGCATTAAGCCATCTGGGACTGTGAAGAAAGAGTTAACACAGCAGTCTGGTTGCTTAGCCCTGGAATCTGAGGAACACTGGGACCATTAGTGACCCTTGGCAAACTCCTGGGAACATCCACCCCAGAATATTCTTTCTGTCACTGACGAACTGATGATTTTGTGGTGTGCACCTGGAGCAATGGACCATGTTGTACCAGTTTGTCAGGGTTGCTTTGTAGATATCAAGATTGATTATTGCTTTTATTACTGGGGTCCTCAGTTTTTATTACTTGGGTCCTCAAGTTTCAGTTGCCATGGCTGGTTGTCAGCAGGATGTGTCTATGCAACTAGTCCCCCAGGAAAGCCTCAGACCCCAAGACCCAAACAGTCTTCCTGAGCAGAGATATTTCACACATGTCCCTGCAGTCTGCTGCCAGAGAGAAAGCACATCCTGTGTGGCCTTGGACAAGACTTGTGCCAGACCTCCCTGAACTTGCCGATGTACATCTTTTTCCTGGTGCTTTTGTGTTCTTTACTGTAATAAACTTTAGCCACAAGTATAATTTGCTCTTTTGAGTCCTAACAAAATCACCAAACTTGGGGTGGTCATGAGAATACCAAAACAGGAGAGTATGTTTGACTAAATCAAAAAGAAAAAAGCAGCCAACAGATTCCTAAATTAACCATAGCACTACTGCCTCTCCCTCCCTCCCTCCCTCCAAACAAACAAACAAAAAAAACCCCCCAGTATTAACCATTTGGTATCACTATTGTTTGATGTATATGTCGTCGCCTGATTTTTTCCTATGCACACACCAACATATATTACTTCTACCAAAGTGGAACACAGTAATTACACATAACAAGTATTCACTTAATTTATCTTGGATACCTTCCTATACCAGTGCATACAGATTTTTCTCATTAAAAAAAATTTTTTTTTTTTTTAAATTTTTGGTAGAAACGAGGTCTATGTTGTCCAGACTGGGCTTGAACTCCTCAACTCAAGTAATCCTCCCACCTCAGCCTCCCAAAGTGCTGGGATTATAGGTGTGAGCTATGGCACCTGGCCTTTCTCATTAATTGCTGAGTAGTATTTCAAACATATCATGTGCTTAACCAACATCTGGGTTACTAGGTTGATTTTAATTTTTAAATTCTGCAATTACGATTAAAATCCCTTGTGTACATGTGGGTGAGTAATTCCGTAGGATAAAGTCCTAGAGTTAAAATTACTGGGCCAAAAGCTAATAGTATAGTTTTAGTAGCATATGCTTTGAACGAGGCACATTCCCTTTGACATCAATATTGGAATATATAATATACCTACCACCCTTGTCACTGTCACAATGGGAAGCATCAAACTGTGCATCATCATTGGGAATATGTACTCGAGCAACCACCAGATGATTCTGCTCATCAGATGTATGAGTCCCCAGCACTAGCCAATGAAGGGCATAATCTTTTCCTTCCGGTCTGTTTAGAAAAGAAAACAAGTCACACTAATCCTGTAAGAAATTTCCAGTTGCTAACAAATTCAGTCAAGTTCCCTCAAAATACATTCAAATTTCTTTAGCAAATATATACTTAGCATCAACTGTGTATCTTCTCCCTGTCTGGTTACCAACTTTACAATCACCACATATGCAAGTGTAAGAAAATATTCTAGCTACAACATGCAGAAGGCTTGCTTCCTTCCCGAAGAGCTATCCTCCTGTGCCTCAATTATCAATGTGAACACCGCCTTTTATAGAGCAGCACTCTGGGGAAGGTAGGCCCAACTCAGTAAACACAAACATCTACATAGGAGTCCACCAACAGTACCCATACTCATAAATCACCTAAAAAAAAATCTTCTTCCCACCTAAAGATATCTTATACAGTAGATGTTTCTTATTTCCCAATAAGAAATTCTACAAGGTAGTATGGACAGAAAGTGTTGAGGCAAAAAAAAACTTAGCTTAAATCCTGGATCAAACTAAAATGCAATTGCTTCAAACACAATCTCCCTGGGGCGTCAGTTTTTTCACTGAAAAAAATAGGTTACAAGTGCAAATGGCCTGATGTGAAACCCCTTATTTATGTTTGAGACGTTAAGTTTATGAAATGAACATTCTCAGTTTTACTGAGGTGTCTTTGTTATCTTGTTTTGTGGAAACTCACCTTGAGGCTGAAGAACTTGCCCAAACCTCTTGGCACCTTGGTCCAAGCAGTAATTTTTCACCAGTATCTATCAAAAAGGCTTTCCCATTTGTATTATCTAGAACACAATTTTCAACTGTGCTCCACGGTCCCACCTCAATGAAGAGGACTTAGACGGGCTCTAGGCCCCAACACAAGTTAGGCCATTTATCTGTTTCTAAATTTCAGTTGCACAAAGGATTCAATGGTTTAAAAAAAAAAAAAGATTGAATGTTACTTCTAGGCAAGTAATTTAGTAATAAGAAAATACAAGATGCAATTTTACCAAGATTTGGCTTATAGTAAAAAAGTGTGCGCGGCTGGGCACAGTGGCTCACGCCTGAATTCCCAGCACTTTGGGAGGTTGAAGTAAGGTGGATCATGAGGTCAGGAGTTCGAGACCAGCCTGACCAACACGGTGAAACCCCATCTCTACTAAAGATGCAAAAAAATTAGCCAGTCATGGTAGCATGCACCTGTAATCCCAGCTGCTTGGGAGGCTGAGGCAGAGGAATTGCTTGAACCAGGGAGGTAGAGGTTGTGGTGGGCCACGATCGTGCCACTGCACTCCAGCCTGGGTGACACAGCGAAACTCTGTCTCAAAAAAAAAAAAAAAAAAAAAAGTGTGCACACACAGACACAGACGCACACACACACTCCCCCAAGAACAAAGTAAGGAAGCCATAACTAAGCAATAGCAACTTGTTTGAAAAAATGACAGCCAGGCGCGGTGGCCCATGCCTGTAATCCCAGCACTTTGGGAGGCTGAGGCGGGCGGATCACCTGAGGTCAGGAGTTTGTGACCAGCCTGCCTGGCCAACACAGTGAAACCCCCTCTCTACTAAAAATACAAAATTAGCTGGGCATGGTGGCACATGCCTGTAATCCCAGCTACTCAAGAGGCTGAAGCAGGAGAATCGCTTGAGCCAGTGAGACAGAGGTTGCAGTGAGTGGAGATTAAGCCATTGCACTCCAGCCGGGGCAACAAGAGCGAAACACCATCTCGTTTAAAAAAAAAAAAGACATGGTCTTGACTGATACATGCACAGTGAGCCAGGAATATGATGTGGCTATCAAAAAGGTAGCTAATTCTATCTTAGGTGGTCTTTGTATGTGTGTAGGGGGCAATGCACATGAACACACACATTATACAGTGTATCCATAAACAGAATTCTATGGCACCCTTTAAAACAACAAGCATATCCAAGCATGCTGATAGGAAAATCTCCAATACATACTTTTACTGACAAACTCAAGTGAAGAACTTGTTACCATAAAAAAAGATGAAGATGCAGGTATGCACTTCTACATGCTGGTAGGATGGATTAAGAAATTGAAAACAGTGACTGGGGAAAGGAAGTAGGGCAGTAAGGGATATGGAAAGGGGACTTAGTCTTCACTCTACATCCTTTTGTATTGCCTGAATTTGAAAAATTACAAAGCTTTTTATGTAGAGAATAAGTTAGCCTCAATATATTTAAGGAATTATTCAACAAGAGATATGAAATAACTACCTAATTTAAAAAATTTCATAGAGATACCTAAATAAAACCTTTTAAAAGCCAATCAACGCCTGTAATCCTAGCCTTTTGGGAGGCCAAGGCAGACAGATCATGAGGTCAGGAGTTCGAGACCAACCTGACCAACACGGTGAAACGGTCTCTACTAAAAATACAAAAATTAGGCAGGCGTGGTGGTGCATGCCTGTAATCCCAGCTACTCAGGAGGCTGAGGCAGGAGAATTGCTTGAACCTGGGAGTCTGAGGCTGCAGTGAGCAGAGATCATGCTGCTGCACTGCAGCCTGAGTGACAGAACAAGACTGTCTCAAAAAAAAAAAAAAAAAGCCAAATCAAAATCAATTATTTGGACAATTACCTAACTCAATCGAAGGACAATAGCTCAGAAAGTCCAAGTAACTGTTATGAAGCATGTTGTAAGTTGGCAGAAGAAGGGCATATGGGGTGGAGTAGGGTCTAGTTCCTCAGGGTCAGGCACTGAGAATAGCCAACATTTTTGTTCTTCTATATGGTAATAAAACACAGTCCCTTTATACCCCAAACTGAACCCTGCAAAGCCCCACACAGCAATCCTCAACATCCAAGAATGCAGGCTGCTTGGCATTTTCTTATATTCTCTAAGCCACTGCACTTCCCACAACCCAATCCTACAATATCTTTGTATACAAAGAACACCATAATACGCATGCAATAATTTAATTAAAGCATTTTGTTACATTCCTAAGTGTTACATATTATAGGTAACACACACACACACACACACACACAAAATAACTTTAGCAAGCAGCTTTCATTGAAATCCAAATGAAGAAACAGAGAGCTATTTCAATCCTGACAAATTATTTCTGAACAGGAAGGGGTGGGAGAATCAGCATCAGTCACCACTTGCTGTGTACTTATGCTGCATCAGGCACTTTAACATGCATGATCTTATTTAATTCCCTCAAATGGAGGTAGTCAGTACCATCACCCTCTCCATTTACAGCCCAGACAACACGTCCCTAGTTCATGAAGCTAAGTAGAAGCAGGGGCATGATTCCAACCCAGGTCTCTAAGTTTAAAGCCCCTACTCTTTTCTATTATGTTACAGTGGGTCAAAAATATCCCCAAAATTTAGTTAATAAATTTTAAATCTGCTTAACAGACAAAAACAGGCAAATGTACACGATGCTCCAAACCAGAACTTGAATACCCCTGAGTATATGATGCGTAATCTAGTTTTTAATCTGTTCAAAGGTGGCTGCAAACGTCAATGCTTCCAAATCTTCATCATTTAGTTCTTCTCTACTCTTCCCACATCTGCATATTTACATTTAGATTTTTGGGAGACCCAGTGGAAGTCCCTATCTGTACGGAAATCAATGTTTGCATATGTGGAACCTGGTTATTGTAAGAACAGTTTTATATAAAATTAGCTCATTATGATTATTATTATTATTTTAGAGATGGAGTCTCGCTCTGTCGCCCAGGCTGGAGTGCAGTAGTGTGATCTCGGCTCACTGCAACCCCTGCATCCCGGGTTCAAGCAATTCTCCTGCCTCAGCCTCCCTGTAGCCGGAACTACAGGCACACACCGCCACGCCTGCCTTTTTTTTTTTTTTTTTTTTTTTTTTTTTTTTTTTTTTTTTTTTTGTATTTTAGCAGAGACGAGATTTCAGCATGTTGCCCAGGCTGGTCTTGAACTCCTGAACTCAGGCAATCCACCTGCCTCAGCCACCCAAAGTGCTAGGGTAACAGGCATGAGCCACTACGCCCAAATTAGATTATTTTTATGACTTGTTGCAAAATCCTCTTTTTAGGTTAGAGTTTCATTTAACACTCTTTAACTTACATGCCCACAACACCCAAATTTAATACACTTTTTTTTTTTGTTTCTTTGGGAGACAGGGTCTCTCACTCTCACTACAGCCTTGAACTCCTGGGCTCAAGCTAACCTTCCAAAGCACTAGGATTACAGGAATAAGCCACTGTGCCTGGCCCTGTATTTAACACACTTTAAAAGTACATGGTCAAGTTCCTGCTAGAAAAGGTGCAAGTGAATGAGAAATCTAATGTAGGGGCCAGCTGTGTGATCTTGGGATAGCACTTAAACGCTCAGTCCCAGTTCCATTATTAGTAAAACAAGGATGATGAAAAGTACCTATAGCATAGTACTATTATGAGGATTACAACAAACAATAGGACATAGGCTCTTCAGATGTGCCAGGCCCTGTTCTGAGTGCTCAATAAATGCCAGCAATTACCACCAGAGAAACTGTAGATCTAACAGAAAAGAATACTCTTATGAAGACTAACAGCAATCTCAAAGTGGATTCCATATTAGAAGCCAATTAACACCTTTTTTTTTTTTTTTTAAATTGTACTTTAGGTTCTTGGGTACACATGCAGATCATGCAGGATTGTTGCATAGGTACATACATGGCAAGGTGGTTTGCTTCCTCCGTCCCCCGTCACCTATATCTGGCATTTCTCCCCATGTTATCCCTCTCCAACCTCTCCACCCCACCCCCCGCTGTCCCTCCCCATCACCCCCGCCAACAGACCCCAGTGTGTGGTGCTCACCTCCCTGTGTTCTTCATTGTTCAATACCCGTCTATGAGTGAAAACATGCGGTGATAACACCTATTCTTTGGTCAATTGTTGACAAAGTCTTTTTTCCCTTTATTAATTAAAATGTATTTATCTTGGGTGCCTGTTAAGTGTGTTTACTTTGTAAAAATTTATCAAGCCATACACTTACAATGTGTGAACTTTTCTGTATATATTATATTTTTCAATAAAGTTTTAAAGACATGTATTAGTTTGGGCCCAGAGAGATGTTGCTCTACATTCAAGCCGAGGCAATGTCAAATACATTCGCTATTTCCTCCGAAAACTATTAATCTCACAACTGATTTTCTCCCCTTTTAACACCACAGTATATGCCAGAAATCATCCCACAAATCACGTAAGTTTTGAAAATAAAAACCACCTGCCACCTCATGCAAGGGCTGATTACATACTTATGTTCTATGTATAAAACGCCAAAACTAGGAACTTCAGAACTACAGTTAAATTTAAACAAAATAAAAGTTGCCAGAAACCCTTACTTAGTCACTTCAGGAAGCCACTGAACGGTAAGACTGGGCCACTGAAGAGCATGGGTCATAACCAGGTCATATAGAAACGGTGTATTCTTCTTCCAGATTTTATATTCTTCATTGATGACACGCTCCTCCACAGTATCTTCAAACACTGAAATTTGGAGAAAGCCCACACGATTAAGTGGCTGAGATGGATTGAAGTCAGAAATTGGAGGTCATCTCAAGATGGCCACACCTCATGTACGCTTTCCTTTTACCTCTAATTTGGACACGGACAACTAACTGCTCTTCCAGGAGGCGGAGAAAATACTAACACAACCAGGAAGCGTATTTTTTTCAGTTGAGATCAATACCTCCTGCATATAATTGTTTACCCTATTACAGCTGTTCGCACCTGTTCTAAGATGACGACTTATATGTACAGGGGCTGCGCGACCCACTCGGTAAGACAAATGCACATGTAGCAGAAGCCCACAGGCCCAGTCCCTTCATTCCCCATCAGGGGAGGCCCCAGCTCCCACGACGCCCGCCTCGGCCGCCATAGGCCGGAGAGCTCCAGCAACACCGGACAAGGGCCGCGACCCCGAGGCGGTCGACGCGCGCGCGTGTGAAGAGCCGCGGTGTTCGCTTCCAGGCGGCGGCGGCCGCCTCCGCCCCGGGGCCGAGGGCGCCGGAGGGAGCGAAGCCGCTGGAGGAGGGAGGGAAGGAGGGGGGCCCAGTCCTCGGCCCCGCGCCGGGCTCCGGAAGTGCTCGGAGCCCTCGGCTCGGCGGTCCCGTCCCGCGCAGGCCCCACGAGGCGCGCGCCCAGCCTCGCGCCCGGCCCCGCCCCCTGCTCCGCACGCCAATTCGCGCCTTTCGCCGGCGCGTGCCGCGGCCTCGCGCGCCCGCCGCCCCCCGCGGCCCCGGCGCGCGCCGCCCCGCAGGGCCTCTTACTCTCTTTACTCGCCATCTTGCGTCGGGTCGTTCGCCCCTCGCCGCCGCCTCGGACTCCCCTAGTTAGCCAAGAGCAGCCCGACAGCTGGCGCTCCTGCCTTTCCCAAGCGGGTCACACACTTCCCGCTCACGAAAGCCCGGGCCCTGTCTTGCGGCCTGGGTGCTCCCCAGACGCCGCGTCCTTCCTTCCTGCCTCCTCCCCGCTCGCGGGTACCGAGGTCTGAGGCGCTCTTCTCTCTCTCTCCAAACTTGGAACGAGACTTTTCAACCCGCGCCTCCCAGCCCGCCCAGGCAGCTGAGCGCAGGCGCATCCGCCCTGGGAAAAGCGAGAGGCGGCGGAGAGGCGGGTCTGGGAGCCAACGGCTCTGGCGCCGCGACCAATGAAGTGCGGCGGGCGGGTTTCACGCGGCGTTCGGGGGCGGGCTTCTGGGGGTGGGCGGGGCGTGTCGCGGCAGGAAGTTGGCGTTGCGCAGGCGCGAGGGCTCGCCCGGCGCTCCCAGG
This sequence comes from Sapajus apella, assembly GCF_009761245.1. NCBI lineage: Eukaryota > Metazoa > Chordata > Mammalia > Primates > Cebidae > Sapajus > Sapajus apella. The sequence goes on from NW_022436957.1 coordinate 12,610,909, forward strand.
GCCAGCCGCGGGGGCGGATGGGGGCGTGCGGGGGCGGGGCGAATGGAGGCGCGGCTGGCCGGCTCCGCGGGGGCACCGCGCCCGGGGGCGGCGAGCCTTGGGGCCCGCGGGGCGTGGTTGCTTGTAGCGGCAGCGGTGGTGGGGGCGAGAGGGGGGCAGGGTGGCTGCCGCCGCTTAGCCAAGCAAAATCTCAGAGCAAGAAGGGAAAATGGTTCCTGTTCTCGAGAGATTACTGTGCCTTCAATGTCTCTCTGATAATCACGCACATGCAATTCTCTGCACCCCTGATGTTCTCCCGCCCACTGGTCTTTCCTGGGGCCCGATCGGGCCGAGGTGGGGCTGGTCTCAGATGGAGGAGACCTTTTGGAGAGGCCGCGGGCGTTTTCTGTCTGCAAAAGCCGCCTGGCCGCCCAGTTCGGCTAAATGTGAAGCGTGTGGTGGCACAGGCCGCCGGCGGGCCAAAGCCGATTTACATTAAATTACATTTTAATTTGTTGGATATGTGGGTCCTTAAGATGACGGTTTGCGGCCTCTTCGTGCCTCAGGGGATTTTGTTACTGCACTGGCATTCCTTTCTCATCCCAGCCCCGGCCCCTGCTGAGTCATTTTTGTCACCTGCAGGGGTCCCAGAGCGACCCCACCCCGAGCTGGGGAGAGCTGGACTGAGCTGCCCTGAGCCTGCTTACCGCCCTGCTCTGCCAGGGAACTTCGCAGCCCCTGAGGAGGCGGGGGGTGGGGAAGGAGAAAGCTTGCTGAAAGGCCAAAAGGGGAATGGAGAGAAAAAAATGAGGGCCTGGAGCAGAGGGGACGGAGTTGGGGGAGGCGACCAAGGTGCCTGCGTGCAAAGGGAACCGAAGCGTACGTCCAGCTCCAAGAGAGGCTCCTCTTGCAAAAGCACCCCCGGAACATTTGCTGCCTTGATACCTTTCCAAGTGCCTTCATGCTCAGATGCTATCTTGCAGATGCTGTTGTCATGCCCACTTTTCTGACCGGGACGCAAACCCAGACGTTAGTCAGTGGCAGATCCAGTCACATTCCTTTCTGTAGATATTTATCGTCTTCTTTTCGATACAATACAATTCATTATTATAGCGCACTCCCTCCAGGCGGGGTCCAGGAATCTTGTTAGTGCCTAAGGCGGAGGGGGTGGCTGGAGAGGGAGAGTTGGAAGGGTGTTTAAGCAATACAGCCCTTATATTAGGACACTGGTTAGTCAGACCTTTTCTAAAAGGACCCAGATAGTAAATACTTTAAGCTTTAGGGGCAACTGCTCACTCTGTCGCGTTGTAGCGCAAAGCAGCCATGGAAAATGTGTATACATTTGGCCGTGTTCCAATAAAACTACAGACACTGAAATCGTTTTCACGGGTCACAAAATCTTCTTTTGATTTTTTTTTCAACCACTTTAAAATGGAAAAACCATTCTCAGCTCGAGGGCCATACAAAACCATGTGGTGGGTTAGATTTAGTCGGAGGACTGCAGTTTGCCCACCTTGTTCTAGAATAATTGTACCTTATGGCTCTGCTTCAAAGAGAACCTCGTGTGCAAAGCGAGAGGCGGCTTGGGAGATGATTTGTATCCCTTTAATACAGTGTACTCATTTCTGATAAGAAGGCATGATTTCCAAAACCTTATTAAAAGAAATGTTTAAAGGACTGGAAGAAAAGAAATCTTCCCAGACGGTGTGGCTTTAAAATCTTAATACTGTTTACCTCAGTGAGGGTCAAGGAAAGAAATATGAAACAAATATTTTGGGAGTTTCTGAGAATATTCACACATTATCATACATTGAATCTGAAAATATGTACAGCATATTTCATTAGTTTTGCATTTTTGTTGTTAAATTGAATCTGTTAATTCTATTTAATTGTTTTGGCCTTTTCTCCAACTACTTTTTTTGCATTAAAAAAAAGTAATACGTTTTCTCTCTTGGATTGCTGAACTGTTGGGTTTGTTTTGTCTTTCTCCCCAACCTCTTAGCTCTGGGTCCTAATCTTTTCTGGCACTTTTTCTGGGGTTATTCGTTTTGTCTCTCCCGTGCTCAGCTGATAGAGTAAGACGCAAACAGGTGCACACACACAAGGAAGGGATGGATTTTATTACATTTTTTGAAAATGCAGATTCTAAATGGACTTCATGATTGTGCTTAGTCACAACTTGAGAAGTTTGAAAAACACACTATGATTTTTAAAACTTTTTCTTTTTTTTTTTTTTTTTTTTGGAGAGAAGCTCTCATTCTGTCACCCAGGCTGGAGTGCACTGGCATGATCACGGCTCACTGCAGCCTCAACCTCCTGGGCTCAGGCGAACCTCCCAACTCAGCCTCCTGAGTAGCTGGGACCACAGGCACAGCCCACCACTCCCAGATATTTTTATTTTTATTTTTTGTAGAGACAGGGTTTCACTATGTTGCCCAGGCTACATCCTGAGCCCAAGGATCTGGCCACCTTGGCCTCTCAAAGTGCTGGGATTACAGGCATGAGCCACTGTGCTGGGCCTATTTTTTAAACCTTTAGCTATCCCCGACTACCCTTTACAAAATATCAACATGCCGTCATCCACCCCCACAGGTAATCACCTTCTATCTCCTTTACTCTATTTTCTGTTTTCTTCACAGCGCTTATCGCTATCTGACAGATGTTTGTCCACAGGCTTTTTCCTGCACACTAGAATGTAAATTAGAGGGTAGGATTCTTGTTTTGTTGTGCCCTCAGCACCTGGACTTGTGCTTACCAGATGAGGAAGCTGAGCCAGAGTGGTGAGGTTTCTTGCCAAGATGACATAGCTAGTGAGTGTTGGAGTTGGAATTTGAATTTAATCAGTCTTATATTAAGACAGCAAAAATGATCCTGTGTGATAGAATGAACTATTTACTAAAAGGAATCAGAGACAAAATACCCAATATACCTGTAGAATGAGTCCATGTTCATTAGCAACCATGCCTCACTAGGTCAAGGGGGAAAAATTTTTAGCCATTCAAAAAATTTTGGGAGTACCTACTGTGAGGCAAGCAGTGTTCTGGAAGCTGCAGCTAGCTGGATGAACAAGACATACAGAGATTCTCTTCTTTTATACATTGCTTTATTGTTTGTTTATCTTACTACAAAAACAAAGCTTGTTACAAAATATCTGAAAATTATACAAGCAAAAGAGGAGCATAAGGAATATCAATTTTGTTTCTGGCCAAATTGTTTTCATCCAGTCATTATTAGGAGCAGAAGAAAATACACTAAAATATTAATAGCCATTATCTCTTGATACTAATATATTGTTATTTTATTCTTCATATATTGCCCTATTTTAAAATTTTTCCCACTGGACACACATTGCTCATATAAATAGAAAAAATGCATGCATTTTAGAAAAAAAAAGAGGAGTAATACAAATGAAGAGTTGTCTTAATGTGGTAAAATTCTAAGTAATTTCTCTTAAAATTGTTTAGGCTGGGCACGGTGGCTCACGCCTGTAATCCCAGCACTTCAGGAGGCCGAGGCGGGCGGATCACCTGAGGTCAGGAGTTCGAGATCAGCCTGACCAACATGGAGAAACCCGTTTTCTACTAAAAATACAATATTAGCCAGGCGTGGTGGCGTATGCCTGTAGTCCCAGTTACTCGGGAGAGGCAGGAGAATTAATTGAACCCAGGAGGTGGAGGTTGCAGTGAGCCGAGATTGCGTCATTGTACTCCAGCCTGGGCAACAAAAGTGAAACTCCGTCTCAAAAATAAATAAATAAATAAATAAATAAATAAATAAATAAAATAAAATATTGTTTAATGCAATTGTGCGAGAGGGAGTTGAAGGAAAATTATTATAATAGAAAACACACTGTACATCTTTGAAATTGTACTTTATTTTCATTTACTACTGTGATACTAGGTAAAGTAAAGTAACTGTTTTATACTTACAAATGAATGTGTTAATATGCAACCTTTGTGGGGTGTCCCTCTGGATTTCTAAAAGACCAACTTACCCTGTCTCTAGCTGTTGAGGTTAAGCCACTTGAGCTTTGCACTGGGGACAGTGAATAAAGGAAATGACCTAGACCACAATTGCTGAGGCTTAGACTTAGAATCACTGGGGTGGGTAAATAAATATTTGTCAAACGAAAAATAATGAACAAGAAACTCCTCTTGGGCTTGTCCCAATCCATAAGCAGCAATGAGAAAGTTTTGCATGTAAACCTCCTTTTAAAAATTTTATTTGTAATGGACATCACAATTGTAAATAATTTATGGGTTAAATGTGATGTTTTGGTATATGTTTACATTGTGAGATGATAAAATCAAGCTAATTAACAAATTCATCACCTCTCATACTTAACATTTTTTTGTGGTGAACACATTTAAAATACACTCTTTCAGCAATTTTGAAATATATAACACATTACTATTCATTATAGTCACCATTTTGTAGAACAGATCACTAAAGCTTATTTCTCCTAACTGTATAATCTTCTTGTAGACACATCGCCCTGAGTGTTTCACTCTGAGTACAATGTTCTTTTATTCAATGTTTTCATATACAATGCATTCTTATTTACCGCTGAAGACCTCTTCTGAAGTTCATTGTAGTGTACGTTTATTTTAATTGCTGGCCACCATCCATTCTTCTCCAGGAAACAGCATGGTAGATTTCTTTTGAGTAAACTACTCGCTCTTCCTTAATCAGTTACAGTCTGGGAGTACTGTCTGTCAGGATGTCCCACTCTCCACCAGCTAAAGGATAGGACGCCCGACCCCAGTGGGCAACGCCCTTCTTGGAATGTGGATTCCATAGATTCATGCTGGTGAAACAACTGGAGGTGCAAGTCCATGGATTCCTGCTTCCTGGATCTCTGCAATGGCTCTGGTTTCTACCCTTTCTAGGTCGGCTCCTTTGATTCTGTGAGCTCCTACGTAGCTTTTCAATTAGTAATAATTGTGCCTCGGATAAACCTCATTGGCTATGATACTGCCATTGCACAAAGCTCCTATGTAGCTTTTATAGATTTCCTTTTTGCTTAAGTTACCTGTGTCCATTTGTTGCTTACCAACAAAGAAATCTGATATTTGCGTAAACCTACCCGCCTCTCTCTCCAAGTCCTGAATTTAACCACAGATTATCCTGAATAAGGAACATGACCTTTGTAGCTGGAGAGGACACAGACACGATACTAAAAAATTTGCAAAATTGTGCTTGCAATTGTATAAGAAAGCTAAACACTCTGGAAAGCAAGAGCCATGCTAAGTATTTCACATAGAGGTGATTCAACACAGAGTGTTGGGTACATATCAGCTACTTCACCTGGCTGGCTGGCACTCCCCATAGTCATTGCTCAGGCAACTGAGAAGTGTACTACTCGGGTGAGACTCAGATCACCAAGGAAGGTGTGGCTGGTTGGTGCTGGCAGCTGTGTAGAGACGTGATATGGTGATGCTGGGAAGGCTGAAAGTGGAGACCAGAGCCATGTGTGTTGGGCAGCTGTTGATGGGCATTGGCAACAAGAAGACTCTTCTCACCCCTTCTAACATCCCATCAGAACCTTCCATTGACAGAACCTAACAGGAAGGCACCCAGCAAGGGAGTTTCGGAAAAGCAGTTTGCGGTGCCAACCCTAGCATCACAAACAAAATAAAAGGGGGTTAGCTTAGCACTAAGAGAAGGCAGGCGAATAACCACAACAAAACCATGCTTCACTTTTAAGAGGATCAGTAATGGTTTTTGAAAATAGAATTCCCTAGTAAATTGGAAATTTGCAATGTAACTGTGACTGAATGTAAATTACTTCATTATTGTACTATGCTGAAAGACCTAAGGGCACAAATTTCAAATCTGTAACATGTTCTCTGGCCCTCAGTGACGGCATATGGATATATCAGTTGGAAAATTTGCCTTCCAATACATATTTATGAGGTACAGGAGGTACAGCAAGATTGTTTAGTTTGATTATTACAAAGAGGAAACTGGCACTGATGTAAAGCTATCATAGTCATCAAAAGGTCTGTAATTGTAAGGTCACTTACAAATTCCTATTGAGATTTGCTTTTCAAAATAGGTTAGAAGAAAAACCAGAGACATTTATTATATTGTTGAAAAACTACTTCGCAATCTCTAAAGGGAAATTATACATGCTTCAAATGTACAGATCTATTAGGTCAACAGATTTTATTCAGAAAGTTTTCAAACTTATGCTCATCTGAGATTAATCAATAGAAGGGGAAATTATTATAATAGTAGAAAACAAAATGTTAGATAAAAATGCATCTGTGAACGTTCACAGCAGCTTTATTTGTAATAGCTAAAAACTGAAATCAGCCCAGATGTCCTTCAACTAGTGAATGGTTAAACAAACGGTGGTACATTCATATCATCAATGTACCAATAAAAAGGAAGAAACTATTGATACACACAACAGCTTAGATGAAACTCCAGGGAATTAGGCTGAGTGAAAAAAGCCAATCATAAAAGGTTACATACTTACTACATAATTCCATTCATATTACATTTTTGAAATTAAAATCAGGACAGGTTAGTTGTGCCGGGGATAAGGATGGGAGGTGGTGTATAGGAAGGTAGGTATGTTATAAAAGGGCAAAATGAAGAATCCTTGTGCTTGCGTAGTATTGGAACTGTTCAGTATCTTGACTTTGGTGGTAGATACACAAACCAACAATTCTGGGTGACAAAATTGTATAGTACTTTACATACACACACACAGGACGACAAGTAAAACTGGGAGAATCTAAATCAGATGAGTGGATTGTATCAATGTCAATATCCTGGTTGAGATATTACACTACTCTTTTGCAAGATGTTACGTTTGTGGGAAACTGGGCAAAGTGTACAGGAGAGCTCTCTATATTATTTCTTACAACTGTGTGTGAGGCTACAATTATCTCAAAATTGTAATTAGAAATTATAAATGGTGTGCAGAAAAAAATCAAAAAACCTTAATGATGCGTTCAGTATTGTTCCATTTATCAACTGAAATAAAGGCAACAGTTCCTGTATGTGTGGAGTGCTTTTTAAAAAAAGATAAAAATTATAGACAATTTTCAACACGCAAAAGAGAATAGTGGAATGAACTACCTAGATACATACCATCCAGCTGCAATAGTTATCAGCTCATAGTCAAACGTATTTCATCTCTCTCCCCAACCTACCCTCCCCATCTGTTATTATTTTGATGCAAATATTACATATCACACAATTTCATTTGCACATATTTCTCTATGCATCTCTAAAAGACAAGGACTTTTCAAAAAATTCAAAATAACTACAATACATTCTTATATGTAAAAAAGTAACAATAATTCCTTGATATCAATTTCCAGATAGTATTTATATTTCCTGTTTGTGCGTGTTTTAGCTTTATGGAGGTGTAATTTATGTACAATACACTGCATCCATTTAAAGTATACAATTCAATGGGTTTTGACAGATGTAAATACCCATGAAACCACAACTACAATTAAAAAAAAAAAAAACAGAACATTTCAATAACACCCAGAAGTTTCCTCGTGCCCCTTCCTCCATCGATGACCACTGAGCAACCACAGATCTGGCTGCTGCCACCACAGATGAGTTTGCAGAAAATGTGGTTTTGGAAGAAACCTACTTAAATGGTACATCATTTTATAAAAATTAGAAGAGTGTTTAGAGAATGAAGAAAGATGCGTATATATTCTTGTCTGATATATTTCAATAGTGAGCCCCAAGGCAGAAAGCAAGTTAAATTTGGAATACTCCAATAGTAGTAGCCCCTACTCAACACTTATTGAGGGCTTACTATGTGCCACATATTTTACCTATATTATGTAATCTGCCTCAGGATAACCTTACAATTATTATTAATCATGTTAGAATCATCAAACCCATTGTACAGTTGAGTACACTGAGGCTGAGGTTAGGTAACTTGCCCATGATCTCACAGCTTGCAACTGATAATGTTTAGATTAAAAAAAAAATAATCTGACTCCAGAGACAATTCCCTTAAACATTGAGCTGTAGTCAGTTTATCAGCAAAAAGAACTGACACAAAAATAACACATTGAGGTATTGCTAAGAAGTCTTACGTCTCAACCAGGCACGGTGGCTCACACCTGAAATCCCAGCACTTTAGGAGGCCAAGGCAGGCGGATCACGAGGTCAGGAGTTCGAAACCAGCCTGACCAACATGGTGAAACCCCATCTCTACTAAAAATACAAAACTTAGCCAGGCATGGTGGCGGGCGCCTGTAATCCCAGGTACTTGGGAGGCTGAGGCAGGAGAATCGCTTGAACCCAGGAGGTGGAGGTTGCAGTGAGCTGACACCACGCCATTGTACTCCAGCCTGGGCGACTGAGCGAGAATCAGTCTCAAGAAAAAAAAAAAAAGTCTCACATCTCTTTGACGAAGGAGCAAAAGCAATTCAATGGACAAAGGATAGTCCTATAGTCCTTTTAACAAAGGGTGCTACAATAACTGGACATGCACATGCAAAAAAAAAAAAATGCTAGACATAGGCCTTACACCTTTCACAAAAATTAACTCAAAATGAGTCAGAGACTAAATGTAAAATGCAAAACCATAAAACTCCTAAAATATAACATTAGAGAAAATCTAGATGACTTTGGGATTGGTGATCACTGCTTAGACACAACACCCAAAGTATGATCTACAAAAAAGAAAAATTGATAAATTGGACTCTATTAAATTTGAAACTTCTGCTCTGCAAAAGACATTGTTAAGAGAACAAAAAGATAAGCCATAGAGAAAATATTTGCAAAACACTTATCTGATAAGGACTGGTATCCAAAACATATAAGCAATTCTTAAACACAACCTTAAGAAAACAAATAGCTCAATTTAAAAATGCAAAGGATCTGAGCAGACACCTCACCAAAGAAGATCTACAGATGGCAAATAAGCATATGAAAAAATGCTCTACATCATATGCCATTACGGAATTGCAAATTAAAACAAGAAGATACCCTTACACACATATTAAAATGGCTAAAATCTATGGAACAGTAAAAAGATCAGCGCTTGCCAGAGATTCAGGAGGAGGGGAGGGAGGGATGAATAGATGGGGTTTTTAGGACAGGAAAACTATTCTCTATGGTACTGTAATGGTGGATACATGTCATTATATCTTTGTGAAAAGCCATATAATGTACAACCCAAAGACTGAACCCTAATGTAAACTATGGACTTCGGTTAATAATAATGCATCTATATTGGCTTATCAATTACAACAAATGTGTCATATTCATGCAAAATTAACACGTGTGAAATTAAATTAATAGAGATTAACGTGTGAATTAACATGGGAAACTATATTGATGGGAACTGTACTTTCAGCTCAATTATTCTGTAAACCTAAAACTGCTCACAAAAATAAAGTCTATTAATTTAAAAAGCCTTATCCTAAGACTCAATTTCCTCATCTCCGAACGAAGGAGTTGGACTAGATCTCTGAATGAAATCCTGTATTTATAAGTAGAGATAAATTGTTTTTTTATTCCCTTACATTTCCAAAAGGGTTCACTTTATTATTTTTCCCTCTCTCTGCCATGTGGCTTTCAATGATTGCATTGATAGATCAGCCAAGCTGGCATCACTTGGCTGTGAGTGTTCCGGCAAAGAATAGGCTCACACAGAAGATTCAAAAGTTTTCTTTATCAAGTCATTTTGGTGATCTTTTAAATGAAACTTTGGGGGAAAATGTGTTTCTCAGGTCTAGCAAATGTTTTCTGTCCCTTAGTTTGAAGGTCATTTTGTGTATTCATCTATAATTTTAGCTTCAGTGACCTTGAAAATATGATTATTTCAAGTTAAAGTAAATATTCAAACTTTTGGGGGAATTTTTTTTAATATAGGGTCTCTCTCTGTCACCCAGGCTGGAATGCAATGATGTGATCACAGCTCATTACAGACTTGACCTCTGGGACTCAAGTGATCCTCCCTGGACTACAGGTAAATGCCACCAAGCCCAGCTAATTTTTCTATACAGACCCCATTTGTAGATGGGGTCTCACTATATTCCAGGCTGGTCTCAAACTCCTGGGTTTAAGCCATCCTCCCACCTGGGATACTTCCATGTGGGGATTACAGGAGTGAGCCACTTCACTTGGCCAGGAAATCTTAATTATTCTATGATTTTAGTTAAATCCTTTGTTAACCATGCCGTGTAGCCAAATATCACAATAATTTAGTCTTAAATAAACATAAAGATTTATGTAGTACTGTGAATTGGTCACATGGATGTTATTGTTTCATCCTAGCATTAAATAAAAAGACATTCAAGAGCATCATATAAACTGCCACTCTAACTTCTCCTTGCTGAGGGGAGGTACAACATTTACATAAGCCACAATGTTCCATGCTTCCTCTGGCAGTCATAAGTGTTTGGTCATGTTTAATGAGTCAAATGGAGTAAAGAATGAGGTACAAGAGGACTAGGTTAAAAAAAAAATCAGCAACCATCATAATGTATACCATAATGTTATTTAAGTTGTAAATGTATAAATGCACTGTGGATGATTTCTATTGAATATTTTATTTTATTTTATTTTTATTTTATTGTGAGACAGAGTCTCATTCTGTTGTCCATGCAAGAGTACCGTGGCACAATTTTGGCTTACTACAACCTCCACTTTCCAGGTTCAAGTGATTCTCCTGCCTCAGCCTCTCAAGTAGCTGGGACTACAGGCACCCGCCATCACGCCCTGCTAATTTTTATATGTTCAGTAGAAACAGGGTTTCACCATGTTGGCCAGGCTGGTCTTGAACTCCTGACCTCAAATGATCCACCTACCTCAACCTCCCAAAATGCTGTGAGCCATTGTGCCAGCCGGCTGACACCCTATCGAATCATTTAATTCCTAAGGAGTCAGGGTTATTGGAGTTGATGGACCTTAAATTTACATTAAATAGTATTTTGTTGTTCTGGGAGTAACTGTTAGAACACAAAGTATTTTTGCTTATGCTATATTAATTATTCTTTTTTAGTCAAGAAGAACGAGACTTACCCCATCCACCACTTCACTACCATTATAGAAAGGAATGTTAAATATATATATTTAGCTTACTTTCAACACTGGCTTTTACATTTTTCTTGGCTGCAACCTATAGTTATGCATACATTTTTCATCTATCTATCTATCTCAACTATCTATCTGGTACTGAAACAATTTTTTCAAAAAATAGTACTTATCTTTGTTATGTATAATATACTCTGATACGATCTGTTCTGTTCTATTTCATTTTAAAAATTGCTGCTCATGGCCCTCTAATTTGATTCCACGAATGGGCCAAGACGGGCAGCTTGAAAAATGTGGCTTGGAGAGCGCCAGATAAAATGTGCAGTGAATAGACCAAATTATCACATGTAATGATAAAAATGCTCTAAAAGGTTTTCACCACTTCAATTCTGAATAAATGTAAAAATTTAAAACTAACATACCATATACTATTTCTGGGGAGTAGGATTGAAAGATAAATCCTTTAAATTTTAGCTTCGAGATTGTTTGAAAAAATAATTTTCACATAGAACTTTTATAGTAAAAAAAAGTCTAACATGATGTAGTTATTTACCCCAAGGAGCTGATGTTGTATTTTTAAAAGTAATGTTTTATAAAAAAAAAGTAAAAAATTGGGCGTAAAGGAACATGAAATTATAGGGTATTAGTTGCATAAATTGTAGATTATTCATGGGATGTACTATGGAACCATCATAAATGATTATGCAAGGTCTAGCTCAGTGGTTCTCAACTAGGGGTAATTTAGCCTCCCAGAGGATATTTGCCACTACCTGGAGACATTTTTGATTGTCATAACTGGGAGAGGGGGTGCTCCTGGCATCTCGGGGGTAGAGGCCAGGAATGCTGCTAAACATCTTCCAATGTACAAGATGGCCCCCCCTGACAAACAATAATCCCCAAACATCAATAATGCTGAGACTGAGAAACCCTAGTCTAACTAAATGGCTATATCTACATTTACCTCATTTTGCATAGCTGTAAGTCATTCTTTTTATACATGTATCCCACCCAGAAAAAAAGAAGCTTTCTACCTAGGAAACCAGGCCACCTTGTGCCTTATAATTGTTTAATAAATATTTGTTGAATTATTACATAAGAAACAAGATGAACTCTGTAATTACTGAAATGGAAAGATGTTCACAATATATTTAACTGAAAAGCAAGTAGGTTATAAAACAGTATAAGTGATCTACAGATTTAACGCAATCCCTAACTCAGTTAAATTCTCTGCAGAAATTGATAAGCTGATCCTCAAATTCATATGAAAAGTCAAGGGATCTGGAAAAGCCAAAACAATCTTGAACAAAGTTGGAGGACTCATACTTCCCTAGATCAAGACTTACTACAAGCTGCAGTAATCAAGACAGTATAGTACTGGTGTAAGGATACACATATATATTAATGGGATAAAATTGAGGGTCTAGAAATAAAATCTCATATTTATGGTCTGTTGATTTTTTGACAAGGGTGCTAAGATGATTTAAAGAGGGAAAGAACAGTCTTTTCATCAAACAGTACTGGGACAATTGGATACCCTCATGAAGTTGTATCCTCAACTCCATGCACAAAAATTAACTCAAAATGGATCATTGACCTAAATGTAATAGTTAATACTGTAAAACTATCAGAATAAAGAATAGGAGTAAATCTTCATGACTTTGGGTTTCTTAGATATAACACCAAATGCATAAGTGGCAAAAAAAGATAAATTGGACTAATCAAAAACTTTTGTGCTACTAATGATACCATTAAGAAAGGTTGGTTAATGGGCACAAAAAATACAGTTAGAATGAAAAAGATCTAGTGTTTGATAGTTTAATAGGGTGACTATAGTTAACAGTAATATATAGTTCAAAATAGCTAGCAGAGAAGAATTGGAATGTTCTCAACATAAAGAGAAGACAAATGTTTGAGGTGATGGATAAGTAATTACCCTGACTTGATCATTACACATTGTATGTATATATCAAAATATGACATGTACCCTCAAAATATACATGACTATTTTATACCAATAAAAAGTGGAAAGGCAACCCATAGAATAGTAGAAAATATTTGCAAATCACACATTTAACAAGTGAATACATTGCTACAGAATATATAAATTCCATAGATATAATTTTTAGAATATATATACATAATATATTAAGAAGTCTTACAACTCAATAATAAAAGACAATAACCCAATTAAACTTTCAATAAGCCAATTTAAAAATGAGAAAACAATCTGGATAGACATTTTTCCAATAAAAAATATATAAATGGCCAAAAAGCACATAAGAAAATGCAAATTAAACCCAAATTAGATGCTCACAGTCACAAGAATAACTATAATAAAAAAGACAGTAGCCAGACACCCCACAGAGTGGGAGAAAACATTCACAAACTATGCAACCGACAAAGGACTAGTACCCAGAATCTACATGGAACTCAACAAATCATCAGGAAGAAAACAAATAATCCCATCAAAAAGTGGGCAAAGGACATGAATAGACAATTCTCAAAAGAAGATATATAAATGGCCAATAAACATGAAAAAATGCACAACATCCCTAATGATCAGGGAAATGCAAATCAAAACCACAGTGAGATACCACCTTACTCTTGCAAGAATAGCCATAATGAAAAAATGAAAAAATAACAGATGTTGGCATGAATGTGGTGAAAAGGAAACATTTCTACACTGCTGGTGGAAATGCAAACTAGTACATCCACTATGGAAAACAGTATGGAGATGCCTTAAAGAACTTAAAGTAGAGCTACCATTTGATCCAGCAATCCCACTCCTGGGTATCTACCAGAGGAAAAAAAGTCATTATGCGAAAAAGACATTTTTGCACACACGTTTATAGCAGCACAATTCGCAATTGCAAAAATATGGAACCAGCCTAAATGCCCATAAACCAATGAGTGGATAAAGAAAATGTGGTGTGTATATATATATATATACACATACATATACATACGTATACACAGACAGACAGTGGAATACTACTCAGCCATAAAAAGGAATGACATAATGGCATTTGCAGCAACTTAGATGGAGTTGGAGACCATTATTCTAAGAGAAGTAACAAAAGAATGGAAAACTAAATATCATCTGTTCTCACTTATAAGTGGGAGCTCAGCTATGAGAACACAAAGGCATAAGAATGATACAGTGGACTTTGGGAATTCAGGGGAAAGGGTGGGAGAGGGGTGAGGGATAAAAGACTGCACATTAGGTACAGTGTACACTGCTCTGGTGATGGGTGAACCAAAATCTCGGAAATCACCATTAAAGAACTTTTCCATGCAGCCAAACACCACCTGCTCCCCCAAAACTATTGAAAAATAAATACATAAAATTAAAAAAAAAACCAGACATAATAACAAGTGTTGGTAAGTATGTGGAGAAACTGGAACCTTTATACACTGCTGGTGAAAATAGTGCAGTCGAATTGGAAAACAGTTTAGAAGTTCCTCAAAAAGTTAAACACAGAGTTATCATATGACTCTGCAATTCCACTCCTAGGTATGTACCCAAGCAGAATGAAAATATATAGTCACATAAAAAGTTGTACATGAATGTTCACAGCAGTATTATTCGCAATAGCTAAAAAATGGAAACAACCCAAATTACACCAACTGACAAATGAGTAAATAAAATTCGTAAATGCGTTATGCCTATACAATGAAATACTATTTGGCAATAAAAAGAAATGAAGTCTTGATACATGCTATGACATGGATAAACCTTGAAAACTTCATACTAAATGAAAGAAGCCAGACACAAAAAACACATATTGTATGGCCCTATTTTATTTATTCATTTATTAGACGGAGTCTCACTCTGTCACCCAGGCTGGAGTGCAGTGGCACGATCTCAGCTCACTGCAACCTCTGCCTCCCAGGTTTCAGTGATTCTCCTGCTTCAGACTCCTGTGTAGCTGGGTTTACAGGCATGCGCCACCATGCCTGCCTATTTTTTTGTATTTAGTGATGAGGTTTCACCATGTTGATCAGGCTGGTCTTGAACTGCTGACTTCAGATGATCTGCCCACCTCAGCCTCCCAAAGTGCTGGGATTACAGGTGTGAACCACCTTGCCTGGCCATATGGTCCCATTTATATGAAATGGCCAGAATAGACAAATCCATAAAGACACAAAATGGATTAGTGATTACCTAACTTTGGAAGGTTTGGGGGAAAATGAGGAGTGATTTCTAATTTGTCCACTTTCTTTTAGGAGATATGAAAATGTTCTATAATTGGATTGTGAGTGTACTAAAAGCTAGTCACTTGTATACTTTAATTGGGTGAATTGTATAGTATGTGATTACATCTCAATAAAGCTAATTTTTTAAAAAAAGAAGAGCCAACATGATGTGTCTCTGTGCCCCAGAATGTAGTGGGCTCAGATAATTGTAAAACGTTAGAGGGTCAGCGTGTACCTGGTTTCCAAAAACATTCTTTGTGAAACTCCTGATTGATGAATTGCAGCTGCAAGAGAAGGGATGTGACTTGGCACTTGCTCCTAGACAGGGACAATGCACCGAACACAGTGTACATACGTAGGTGCCCATTTGAAGGGGTAGCTGTTCTGAGTTGAAGAACTACGCCGGGTTCAACCCAATTCTTGCACTGTGCATGTCCTGAGTGGGGGAGGGACCCGGAAGCTGTGCCAGACCTCAGGAGGCAGCTGCTGTTTGGCCACGTGCATTGCTCACTGAATATCTCTTAAAGCTAAGTAAACTAGTGTAGGGGGAAATGCCATTATGTGTAGTATAACCGTGTATTTAGCTGTATTAGTGATTTTATCTGGGTGACAGGATTATGAGTGATCTTTATTTTCTTTGTATTTCTCTGTGTTTACTGATTGTGTGTGTGTGTAAATATCAATACATTAATGTCTTCAGAAAAAAATCTGTACAAAGAGATTTAGCTTCCCCCCGCCCCACCCCAGCCCCAGGGGTGTCACTGGTGAGGCTAAAATCCCAGGCAGAAGAGTAAGCGGCCACCCAGATCCCTCACGTTTTGTGCATCCTGTGGCGAGGGTGCTCGGGGATCCGCAGAACTCCGACGGGGACTGCTCCCCAGGAAGCCCCCTCGCGCCCTCCCCGCCGCCCCGTCTCCATGGTTCTCCATTTCTAATGCGCAAGCGTGAGAACAGCCTTGCATGAGTGGTGGGTCAGGCATAAACTCTTGAGCTCAGGCTCCAGGCAGGCTGAGCGCTGGTGCCAGCTGTGTGGGGGAGTGCCGGGAAGGGCCAGGTGCCCGGCACCCAGAAACAGGAGTCCCCTTCATCCAGTGGGAAGCGGCGTCTCAGTCTAGTCCTCTCAGTCCCCACAGGGGGAGCCACAGGTTCCAGCTTGTTTGTTGCTAGGTGCCACTGAGAGAGTGCCTGGGATCGTTCATTGAATAATCTTGCCCGTCTCTCCGCACTTTTAAACAGCCATATAGAACCATCCTTTGTTTAAACAGAGAATGAATGTCTTTATCCCACACGGGTAGGTAGTTCAGAAAATACTGAGATACAGGAATAATAAGATTACGTGATCAAACCTTCTCAAACAGATTTTCCTTAGTAGTCTCTAGAGTATTCAAAATGCATATTATATTTTATGTCACTTTTCTTTCTAGTGGTCAGATTACTGAAGATTTCTAAGCTATCCTTTTATAATTGTGGGGCTTCATCTGCTAAACTCAGACTAGTTTCCACCTCTAGCCACGGGAGGGCGCACAAATATATTAATCAAGTGACGTTTGGTATAACATATTTTGGGATCTCCTTGCTTGGGTTGAGGAAAAAACCAGGGACATTGCGGTCTTCTCACGAATGTAGAGCAGCGCTAGCCAATGGAACTTTCTGCGATGATGGAAATAACCAATATCTGTGTTGTCCAGCATGCCAGCCACTAGCCACAAGTGGATATGTGGCTAACGTGACTGAAGAAATTTTAATTTTAGTTTATTTAATTATAAATTTATTTTTATTTTACTTTACTTTATTTCTTTTGTTGAGACAGGGTCTTGCTCTGTCACCCAAGCTGGAGTGCAGTGGTGAAAGCATGGCTCACTGCAACCTCAACCTCCTGGGCTCAAGTAATCCTCCCACCTCAGCCTTCCAAGTAGCTTGGACTACAGGGCTGAGCCACTGTGCATGGCTAATTTTAATTTTTTTTTATAGAGACAGGGTCTCCCTGTGTTTCTCAGCCTGGTCTCGCACTCCCACCTCGGCCTCCCAAAGCGCTGGGATTACAAGCATGAGCCACTGCACTTGGCTAATTATAAATTTAAGTAGCCATGTGTAGCTAGTGGCTACCATATTGGACTAGCACATTAGACTGTATAGGAATACCGATTTTTTTGAATGGTTTTACAAAGTTGGCATTTAAATGACTTTAAATCTAACAACAATACTTCAAGGATGAAGAAAACTAACATTGATGTTCCCACCATCGGTCAGCTTCTGTGCCAGGCAGACTTATATTCCCATTTCATTTAATCTTTACTATGCCCCTCAAAAAAGTTTATTAGTATGCCCATTTGATGAAGATGCAGCAGACCCAGAGAAATGAAGTAACCGGTACAAAGTCATCAAGAAAGTCACTGAGCTAGATAAATGTATCTAACATTCATTGAGAACCTACAATATGCCAATAAATATTTCAGCAAGACACTATTACAGACACTGGAAATCTATAAGAGAAATGATTGCTAAGCTGGGTGCAGTGGCTCACACCTGTAACCCCAGCACTTTGGGAGGCCGAGGCAGGCAGATCACCTTAGGTCAGGAGTTCGAGACCAGCCTGCCAACATGGTGAAACCCTGTCTCTACTAAAACAAAACAAAACAAAACAAAAAATAGAGCAAAACAGAAATTAGCTGGGCAAGGTGGCACACACCTGTCATCCCAGCTTCTAGGAAGGCTGAGGCAGGAGAATCACTTGAACCCGGGAGGCAGAGGTTGCAGTGAGCTGAGACCGCGCCACTGCACTCCAGCCTGGGTGGCAGAGTGAGACTCCATCTCAAAAAAAAGAAAAAAAGAAACCAATGCTAGACATGGGAACCTTTTTAGCAGATGCTGTCATTTTTCTCTATGTAGCATTTTCTGATTCATCAGAGGACGTTCCGTACATTTTAGCACATTGTATT
Source organism: Sapajus apella (assembly GCF_009761245.1). Lineage (NCBI taxonomy): Eukaryota > Metazoa > Chordata > Mammalia > Primates > Cebidae > Sapajus > Sapajus apella. The sequence goes on from NW_022436957.1 coordinate 12,629,052, forward strand.
CTCAGAGGTAAAAGGTACTTCCACACTAGCCTCTTATTGCTGTCTCTGATGTATGAAATTCTCTAATCACCGTGAGCTCTGATCAAGGCTGGGAGAAATTGGGTTTCATTTGCAATTCTGTGACTAACTAGGACTATGCCCTTAAGTAGGTGGTTTGCTCTTCCGGATCTAGAATTTCCTCATTTCTCAAACAATCCTTTTAGCCCAGGAGAGATCCAAGGGTTATTTCATATTTCACTGATTATGAGACTCATTCTCTTTTCCTCCCACATTTTAACATCTCTGAATTCAGGTTTCATCTGAAACATGTCATAGTATAGTTGGCAACATTTTTTTCTTAGTTATATATATAAAATAATGATGCATTGTGTAATCATGGCACCTTAGACTAGATGAAATATTATCTGTGTAATTTAAGAACATCATTGAAAATATATATCGTCATATTTATTTTAATATATATCTTGAAATTCCCCCCAGAAACAGACAATGACCTTTTATTGTGATTCTAAATCCAATTTAGAATATTAAATTAATGTGCTATAATCAGTTCTTCCCCAAGTAACCATGCAACACACAAACTGAAAAATCTCCACTGCAGGCAGGGCATAGTGGCTCATGCCTGTAATCCCAGCACTTTGGGAGGCCAAGGTGGGTGGATCATTTGAGGCCAGGAGTTCAAGACCAGCCTGGCCAACATGGAGAAACCCTGTCTCTACTGAAAATACAGAAATTTGCCGAGTGTGGTGACATATGCCTGTGATCTCAGCTATTCAGAAGGCTGAGACAGGAGAATCGCCTGAACCTGGGAGGCAGAGGTTGCAGTGAGCCAAGATCATGCCACTGCATTCCAGCCTAAGCGACAGAGCAATACTCTGTCTCAAAAACATAACTAACTAAATAAATAAATACAAATATTCACTGCAGTGTGTTCCCATGTAGAAGGGAAGATCAGCAGGATTCATCTTAGGCAAAGTTGAAGGATGGGTACAATCTTGTTTCTCTTGAGTTTTCCATCCTTTTTCTTTATTTCTCTCCTTCAGCTACTCAAAGCTTTCAAGCAACTTTTCCTCTGTGATGCCTTCTACCCTTTCTTCCCTCCCTAACCCGCATCTCTATTAGCTACACTTGAGAGTAAATTCATTCCAGGGATATTTTCTCATGAAGATATATGACCAAGGCAATCACCTGGCATTATACAAGTGATGTGTTGGTATATGTTTAACAACTGGCTCTCTGGTGGTGGGGCAAGGCCTGATTTGCAGCACTTGCCGATTTCTGTGCTATAAATCCTCCTGCAGTGGCTGATTTCAAGCTACCAATCTGACGTCAGTCACCTCATAAAATTCCTGAAAACTTCACAATGAGCTCTCATTAGCCAATACGACCCTGCTCCAACACATCACTGCTTGGTACAGATCTGATTATTCCATTCTTCTGCCAGAATCCTGCGATGGTTCCTGATTCCAGTGGATTCCAGTTTCTTCAGCTTGATATTTAAGAGCAGAAGATGATCTCATGGGTGCCGAGGCTTATGCAGTTTGGGGGCCCTCTTTAAGAACAATAATATGAGTTCATAGTACAACATTAGATACAAGAATGAATAATTATTTCGAATGAGAAATCACGACACATTGCAAATGTTCAAAAGCTGACAAATACCAGAAACATCACAAAATCTGGAAAAATCACATAGTATGCTTAGAAGAACTCTCCCCAGACTTGCTTCTGGCTTTATGCACTTTAAGCCTTGTTTCATTTTTGGTTTTGAGACGGAATCTCGCTCTGTTGCCCAGGCTGGAGTGCAGTGGCATGATCTTGTCTCACTGCAACCTCTGCCTCCCGGCTTCAAGTGATTCTCCTGCCTCAGCCTCTTAAGTAGCTGGGATTACAGGTGCACAGCACCAAGCCCGGCTAATTTTTGTATTTTCAGTAGAGGCGGGTTTTGCCATGTTGGCTAGGCTGGTTTTGAACTCCTGACCTCAGGTGATCCACCCGCCTCGGCCTCCCAAAGTGCTGGGATTACAGATATGAGCCACTGCACCTGGCCTTAAGCCTTGTTTTTGGTTCACTACCCACATCTGGTGCCAGTGTACTCGGACATGATCATATTGTGATATGTCCTCTGGCAGTGGGCTATAGGAGTATTCATGGGAGCCATTCCTTATTTGGATGGCTAATCAATGACTTAACCATTCATGGAAATGACTGCCAACCACATGTTTCTCTAAACCCTAGCCAAATGTATCTCCAACTCAACTTTCCCTAGCCAGGTCCCCAAAATGCCTGTAGCCACTCTAATACCACTGAGCATGGTGGGAAGTGTATCAGTCAGGGGTTGATCTGACAAGCAGAACTGCCATGAGTGATCTAGAACAAGGGATTCATTATAGGGACTCGATCCTATGCCACTATGGGGCCCGGGGGAAGAATATGTGTAAGCTGTCACTTCCGTGTTTATTGTTGAGCCTGAAGTAGCTGTAGGTCAGCCAGACCTGCATTTAGGAAGGAGAACTGCATGTGAACAACAATTGGAATGCTTGGGGACAAACTGGAACCCATGTCCAACCTCTCACCACCTCTTGTCTTGGTGTTGTGTGTGGCCTGCACGAGAAGCTGGTACTGGTACTCTTTGCCATGGAACTGCACACGCATTTGACCCAGGCTTTGGCGTTGCTGAAGGAGCTGCCCAGTGCCACCTAAGCAAGGGATCAGCTCAGTGATACTGCCTGCAAGCTGCCATAGTGCCTTCACCCTCCTCCACCCCAACTAACCTTCAGAGCTTCAAAAATATGCTACCTGGTGTAGATCTGCCCTCCACATCACCTACAGAATGTCTCTAGTGGCCAGTGCTAACCTGGAACCATGCAGAGCCGAGAATTCTGGGAAAAAGCTCCAGCTTAGCATGATGTTCTGTGGATACATTGCGATGTAGGGGAAGTTGAATGGAAAGAGACGAAGAATCCCATTTGTCCGTTGGCTGATTATAAGTGCCCTGGAGAAAAGTAAAGCAGAGAAGGGAGGTAGGGAGGTAGCAGGGAGGATTTTGCAAGAGTTAGTCAGAGAAGGTCCTGCTGAAAAAGTTGAGCAGAAATCTGAAGGAGGGAGAGGAAGCCACGTGGCTCTCTGGGGACACAATGTCCCAGGCTGAGGGAGATAATGCAAAGTCCCCGACACAGCGGAGGCGAGGCAAGGTGGGTGGCCTCGTTCTGTTCTTGCAGGACTAGAGTAGAGCAGTTCTGCACTGCCAGATCACTGAGCTATGGTGATCAGTGGGTGAAGAGGTCAGCAAGGTGGGTGTCGGCGGCTCAGGCAGAGCCCTGTGAACCATTAGCATTTCCCTCCAAGTGCAACTTTGAGTTTTAAAGGATCACTTGGCTTTCTATGCTGAGACAGACTGTAGGGGGACAAGGATGGACTTAGGGGCCCCAGTTAGGACGCCTTCACAGTCATCCCAACCAGCACCCTCTGCTGCGAGCACCTGTGACTTTTGCCCAGCAGACCCTGTCCTGTCCTGCTTGCTTTGCTTTTATTTGATCCCCACCCACCTGGATTGCTCTTCCTGCTTTCTCTTTTCTTCTCACTTAGGCCAAATTTGATGTCTTGATTTGATTTAAATTTCCTGTTAAAATTTTGATAGCATAATTTTATTTTTGCAAGATTTCCTCCTGAACCTGATAAGAGATGGCAGGTGAACTGATTACATGACTTGGCATTTTTATTTTATTTTATTTATTTATTTTTTTGAGACGGAGTTTCGCTCTTGTTACCCAGGCTGGAGTGCAATGGCGCGATCTCGGCTCACCGCAACCTCCGTCTCCTGGGTTCAGGCAATTCTCCTGCCCCAGCCTCCTGAGTAGCTGGGATTACAGGCACGCACCACCATGCCCAGCTAATTTTTTGTAGTTTTAGTAGAGACGGGGTTTCACCATGTTGACCAGGATGGTCTCGATCTCTTGACCTCGTGATCCACCCGCCTCGGCCTCCCAAAGTGCTGGGATTACAGGCTTGAGCCACCGCGCCCGGCTGACTTGGCATTTTTAAAAAGAGGGACTAGGATCTCCCCATCGGGGCCTGGAATAGTGCTTATGTCCCTAAGCTCACTCACCTCAGCCTAGTCTGGACCCTGCAGGTAGATCCCCGCAGATGACATCACAAAGGGAAATTAGTAACCCTAACATGATAACCTGATAGACACCAGACAGCATCTTAGCCAAGTGACCAAAGCGAACATCACCAGTAATGGGGCAAGTTGATGTCATGAACCTTCTGATGTAGTTCCCTGAGAAGAACACATCATCTCTTATGTGGTATCCCCATGAAAAAATGTATAACTCAGCCAGGTGCAGTGCCTCATACCTGTAATCCCAGCATTTTGGGAGGCTGAGGCTGGCAAATCACTTGAGGTCAAGAGTTCCAGACTAGACTGACCAACATGATGAAACCCTGTCTCTTCTAAAAATACAAAAAATTAGCCAGGAGTGGGGGCAGGTGCCTGTAATCCCAGCTACTGGAGAAGCTGAGGCATGAGAATCGCTTAAGCCCAGGAGGCAGAGGTTTCAGTGAGCCGAGATCACGCCACTGCACTCCAGCCTGGGCGACAGAGGGAGGCGAGACTCGGTCTAAAAAAAAAAAAAAAAAAATGTGCCAGCCTGGCCAGCATGGCGGAACCTCGTCTCTACTAAAAATACAAAAATTAGTCAGGCATGGTGGCAGGTGGCTATTCCAGCTACTTGGGAGGCTGAGGCAGGAGAATCTCTTGAACCTGGGAGTCAGAGATTGCAGTGAGTTGAGATCGTGCCACTGCACTCCAGCCTAAGTGACAGAGCGAGACTCTGTCTCAAAAAAATAAAAAAGTGTAACTCAATCTACTCTTGAGAAAACATCACACATACCCAGACTGAAGGATCTTCTGCAACGTATTAACTGAACTGTCTCAGATAAAGGAGATTGAAGAGTGGTGATATATGCCACGTGTACTTGTGAATTAGATCCTGGACTGGGAGAAAGTGCTAGAAAGGACATTTTTGATACAACTGGAAATTTTGAATATGAGCTGTAGATTGGATAACAGTGTTATAGCACCATTAAATTTCCAAATTCTTGTGATTGAACTGTGGTTATGTAAGGAAATGTTCTTGTTCTTGGGACGTACACTCTGAAGTATTTAGGGGGTAAAGGGACATGATAAACTTACTCTCTTATAAATCAAAACTATCTATAGCTATCTACATTCACCTATCATATGTCTAGCTGTCTATCTAGAGAATGGCAAAATGTTAACAATTGGCAAATTTGGGTGAAGGGGGTATATGGAAATTCTTTGTACTATTCTTGTAACTTTTCTGCAAGTTTGAAATTATTTCACAATAAAAACTTTTTCCAAAAAGTGACTACAACTTTAGAACTCTGGATGAAGGAGCTGGAGATTAGAATCTTTATAACAGGCAGCTCCTTTGCTTTTGAAATAAACATGAGTGTTATCAAATAATCATCTCTCTGCAACAACAGAGGTTCAATCATTAATTTTTTTATTGCTTTTAACTTGCAGTTTTCATTTGCATCTTAAGTCCACTAGTTCTGTTGAAGTGGGCAATTAATAAGGTTCAAACAGTTATAAGTTTAAATGTCTAACCAACCTGTTTATCTTTAATTGCTTGAGCAGACTGAAATGCTCAAGGAAAAATTATTTTACGTAAAAATAGAATTTGTTATTAATCAGTGAAGTAACTCCGTATACAGGCATACTTTTTTAAATTTTTAAAATATGCTATATATATTTATTTATTTTAGCTATCTTCTACTAAAAGGAATATTTACTTTTAAAAATAGAGATGGCAGTCTGTTGTCCAGGTTGGTCTCAGACTCCTGGGCTCAAGTGATCCTCCTGCCTCAGCCTCCCAAAGTGCTGGGATTACAGTGGTGAACCACCACACCCAGCAGAGGCATGCATTGCATGCTTTTTATTTTTTTTTAACAGCACTGGAATTTAGAATAGGACTTTGAATACAATAATAGTCTGTCGATTCTCAACCTTGGCTACACATTGGAATCACCTGAGGAATTTAAAAAAATACTGATGCTTGGGTCTTCCCCCCAGATCTTGACATAGTCTGCCGTGCCGTGTGAGATATTTAAAAGCGCCTCAGATGAGCACTCTGCAGTGGAGATTTTTTTTTTTTTTTTTGAGACAGTCTCGGTCTGTCACCCAGGCAGTGGTGAGGTCTTGGCTCACTGCAACCTCTGCCTCCCAGACTCAAGCGATCCTCCCACCTCAGCCTCCTGAGTAGCTAGGACTACAGGTGTGAGTCACCATGCCCCCCTGATTTTGTATTTTTAGAAGAGACGGGGTTTCACCCTGTTGGCCAGGCTGGTCTTGAACTCCAGACTTCAAGTGATCCTCCCGCCTCGGACTTCCAAAGTGTTGGGATTACAGGTGTGAGCCACTGTGCCTGGCCTAGCACATGCTCTTTTGCACATGCTCTTCCCTTGTCTCTTTGCCTGAATAGTTATTTATATGTCCTTCAAATATCCATCCAAGTGTCACTTCCTCAGGGAAGCATTCTTTGACCTTCCTGACCATGTCACATTTTCTATTAAAAGCTCTCACGGATTAGCTGGGCGTGGTGGCCTGTGCCTGTAGTCCTAGCTCCTTGGGAGGCTGAGGTGGGAGGATCACTTGAGCCTGGGAGGTGGAGCCATGATCACACCACTGCACTCTAGCCTGGGTGACAGAGCAATATGCAAGATGTTGTCCATATATATATATAAATATATAATTGCCAGGCATGGTAGCTCATGCCTGTAATCCCAGCACTTTGGGAGGCCGAGGCGGGCAGATCACCTGAGGTCAAGAGTTCAAGACCAGCCTGGCTAATGAGGCGAAACCCTGTCTCTACTAAAAATACAAAAATTAGCCAGGTGTGGTGGCGCAAATCTGTAATCCCAACTCCTTGGGAGACTGAGGCAGGAGAATTGCTTGAACCAGGAGGCAGAGGTTGCAATGAGCCGAGATTGTGCCACCACACTCCAGCCTGGGCGACAGAGGCTCTGCCTCAAAAAAAAAAAAAGGAAAAAAATATATTAAATAAATAATAAGCTCTCTCGGAGCATGTGTTTATGTGACTATTCAAGAAATATCTGGCTTCCCTGAAGCTCCTTGAAGGACAGGACTTTGATTTTGGTCATAATTGTCTCCCCTGTTCCTGATTGTGTCTTGCATAATAATATCTTAAATTTCACTTATTTAACATGTTAAATTAGGCCTGTTTCACCAGGATGATCCATGTCATGAGACTTAACTATTTCGCTGCTGAGTTTACTAATATTGCATTTAGGATTTAGCGTCTGTATTCATAAGTTACACTGATTGGGAATTTTTTTAGGCCTATATTAACCGTGGGTCAGTCAGGAGACAGAAATCACATCAGTCACTTAAACAGAATTTAACATAAAGGATCTTGAACTAGGAGAGACTCAAAAGAGAACTCTAAGATGAGCAAAGGAAGGCTGAGTGAACAAAGGAAGAGGTCGGAATTATTAAAACTTACAAACGTAGAGGAAGGGACTGGGACCCAGATCTCAGGGTAGAGGGCGCCATCCCCTGCTGCAAGGGACTGCGGCAGCCAAGATGTATGAAGCAGATGGGGAAGGGCAAGTCTCTTTCCCCTTCTCCAGACTTTCCGTCGCCATCTAGCTCCCCCTACTGGCAGGCCTAGCAGAGAGCAGCTGGCAAAGCAGAAATGTTTGCAGTCCCAGCCCTGGCATCGTGAGCCAGAACATAGAAGGACCGATTTGGAACTGGGAGAATATAACGTACTATCCGGCACAAAGTCCTAGAAAAATAATCTTTTCCTACATTTACGATAGGTTGTTACAATTTGTATGATCCCAATTTCTCCCCTTATTAGATGTGTTTTTTTTGGATGAGCTTTAAAAATTTCCACTGTTTACTCATCTACAATAAGAGAGCAATAATCCTGTACCTACCTCAGAGTGTTATTATTTTCAAGTTTCAAATAAATTCTCTGAGAAACACAGCAGTTCTGAGTGCTTTTACTTTTGGAAGCTCTTTTACAGCTTGTTCTCCACTGTTATTAGTTCATAATTTGTTGTGTCAACCTAGGTCACATTTATTTTTATAAAGAACCATCGTGTACTTACCTTATCCAGAGTCAAGAAGACTAAGCCCATCTCAAACTTAACATGTCTGGCGTTGAACTCTTAATCCCTGTGCACAACCTTATTTTCCTGCCCAGTTGTCCTTATCTTAGTAAAGGGCAATGTCAACCAACTCATTATGCAACCAGAAACCTTGGAGTCATGCTCAATTCTAAAAGGAAGTTTATTTTTTAATGATTATACATTTTGTGAGTCATCAGCCATCCAATTGTAAGCACCTGTTTCATCAAAGTCCTTCAGAATGATTTCTTAAAATTTAGATCACAAATGGCAGTATAACTTTTCTTTCTTTTTTTTTTTTTTTTTTTGAGCCAGAGCCTGGCACTGGAGTGATCTTGGCTCATTGCAACCTCTGCCTCCCAGGTTCAAGTGATTCTCCTTGTCTCAGCCTCCCAAGTAGCTAGGATTATAGGCGTCTGCCACCACACATGGCTAAATTTTTTGCATTTTTAGTAGAAGCGGGGTTTCACTATGTTGGCCAGGCTGGTCTCAAACTCCTGATCACAGGTGATCCTCCCGCCTCAGCTTCCCAAAGTGCTGGGATTACAGGCATGAGCCACCATGCCTGGCCAACTTTTCTTTCTGGGATTGTCGTTATATATATATTGCCATTGTGATCTAGGGGTATTTAGTGATTTTTTTAACTGTTAAAGACAAAAATGAGTCTGTTAGTATTTGGTGAAAACGGATTTTTCTTTTTAGCAATTTCTTTTGATTTTACCTCTAAAATGTATCTTGATAGCCCACCAATTCTTTCCATCTTCATGGCCACCAGCCCAGTCCCAGCCACCATTATCTTTCACCTGATCAGAGCCACAGACTCCCACCTGATCTTTCTACCACCATTCAGGAACATTCCAATCCATTTCTCATAAAACATCAAGGGATAGTTGATTAATTTTATTTCCTTCATTAACTCTTCTTACGCCTTTCCGTTGTACCTTGAATGAAATCCAAACTCCTTATCATAGTCTCTAAGGTCTTACATAATTAGACTCCTACTTATATCTCAGGGACATTTTGTATCAAACTTCCTTTTGCTCACTGTGCACCAAGGACATTCTGCTCTTTCAGATCACTGAACTTGTCCATTTTTTGCTCCATCTCAGGGCCTTTGAACTTATTGTTCTGTTTCAGCTTCTCCACACCCCCAACCCCACCCCTCCTTCTCTTTCTTTGAGTCTCAGTTTAAATGTCATTTTCCTAGGGAGAGCTTTGTCAACCACCCAATCTAAGTCAGTTGACTGCCCTCCCTATTACTTTCTAGGCTAATTTAATACTCCACTTGCTTCCTAGTGCTTGAATTTTCTTTATTTACTTTTGTCAGTATCCCTTGCTAGAAAGCAAGTGCCAAAATTCTATAACCATTTGTGTCTTGTTCACTGTCTTGTACCTATTGCCTGGCATAGTGCCTGTCCCATAGCAGGTACTTAAGACCCCCCTCCATCTGGCAGGCTGTAAATTGAGCAGAGAGAATGAGCAAGACTGTTTTCAGGTGGCTGAGATGATGGTCAGGCTGCTGTTCCTACCCAGGCATGGCCAAAGTCAAGTCCTGCAGGTGGGGAATGAGTCAGCTTGGGCTCATGTGCTTATAGTTCTTTTTTTTTCCCTGGGGGTGGGGAGGAACTACAAGGTGTGAGAGGAAGCTGATCAGAGCCACCTATGCAAGTTTCCTTCACTGCCAAATGAATAAAAGGAAGAAGAAGATTGTGGCCAGGCACGGTGGTTTATGCCTGTAATCCCAGCACTTTGGGAGGCCGAGGTGGGTGGATCACCTGAAGTCAGGAGTTTGAGACCAGCCTAGCCAACATGGTGAAACCTCATCTCTACTAAAAATACAAAAAAAAAAAAAATTAGCTAGGCATGGTGGTGTGAGCCTGTAGTCCCAGCTACTCAGAAGGCTGAGGTGGGAGAATCACTTGAGCCCAGGAGGCCGAGGTTTCAGTGAGCCGAGACTGCGCCACTTCTCTCCAGCCTGGGCGACAAAGTAAGACTCTGTCTCAAAATAAAAAAAAGGAAGACTGCTAACATCTTTAGGAGACTTGTAGAAGGTAAGCTGTAGAGGAGTATGAATAGACTTGGAAACTAGTGTGCAGACTACTGTAGTAATCCAGCAGAGAGAGAGCAAGAGGTTGTGCTTTGGATGGGGTAGCAGCAGTAGAGATATGAAAAGTGGTTGTATTTGAGATGTAACAGAAAGATCTTGTAACGGTGTTATGTCATTCTTGCTACTTAATTTGATTTTCGTTCTATGAACTGAGGGCCCCCATCCACTCTGCCCTGATTGTCTATTTACATTCTCTGAAGTTTATATATCTATGGGACTCTGGAGCAAGTTTCTTTTTCTTTCTTCCCTCCCTCCCTCCCTTCCTTCTTTTTTTTTTTTTTTTGGTAAGATCTCACTCTGTTGCCCAGGCTGGAGTGCAGTGGTTTGATCATGGCTCACTGCAGCCTTGACCTCCTAGCTTCAGGGGATGGTTCTGCCTCAGCCTCCCTAGTTAGTAGCTGGGACTACAGGCGCATGCAACATACCTGGCTAATTTTTGTATTCTTTGTAGAAATGGAGTTTCGTTATGTTGCCCACGTTGGTCTTGAACTCTTGGGCTCAAGTGATCCTCCTGCCTCTGCCTCCCAAAGTGCTGGGATTACAATTGTGAGCCACCATGCCCAGCTGGGCAAATTTCTGAAATCCTCCAAGGCTTAGGGTACTCATCTGTAAATCGCAGCAATATTGTGGTGTGGATTTCCTGGCAATATCAATGGGTAGTTTGGGATTTTAGGTCTCCCCCAGTAATCTTCATTGAATAGGCTTATTCTTAGATATAGACAACTAATATTTTCTTAATATTTTAAAATTGTTGTGTGAACACAGATTCAAACAGATAGCTATTTCTAGACACTTACTATATGGAAATTTGGAAGCAGCTATTGTGTGGATATGAAGAAAGTTATTTTAAGACAACTGAAATCAACTAGCCTAGTGCTCTGATAGGCACTGAAAAATGTGACTTTCTAACAGTTCCACCTTATTAGTTATTGAAGAAATAATTAAAATGAAAACCAGAATTAATTTCCCACCCAAATTAAAAAAGACAGAAAGCAAAATGAACCACCACAGGAACCCGTGGGGCCTTTGAGGCTTTGGTGAAATGACCACTTAGACAATGTTGGTGGGTGTGTAAACTGGTATGAAATCCTTTGTGCGAGTTGTTAATGTGTACTGGCCCTCAATGGTATTCACACCTTTTGATCCAATTACTCTGCTTCATGGGAATGTTATATGGAATAATCCTAAATTTGGAGAGACTTTTATGCTTATGAAGGTTTTTTTTGTTCCTTTTCTCTGGAACGTGAACCATGTATTTCCAAGGTATAAATAAATGTGCTCTCTGAGAAAAAATGCTGCCCAGGTGATAAGGGCCCCAGCCTCTCCAGGTCCCCTGCCCAATTGCTCTGCAGTCCAAACCCAGTCCCCTTAGAAAGCTGCTAAGCCTCAGAAATGAGTCTTGGCTGTCAGAGTCTGGGAAATAGTTGAGAAGAACCAGTCCACTCCCTTCTCCTGCTGCGATTCCAGCACAGCTTGGGCCCAGCTCTGGCCAGGTTCCAAGCTGGCCTGCTGCTCACCCTCTCTGTTTGACCACGCTCCAAAGGGAGAGGCAGGAGCCACAAGTTCTTAACCTGGCCACACCACAGTCATGCTCGGGCAATTCCCAGTCTACTGCTCCCAGCTGCCATGAAGAGGCAGCCACCCAGGTCACCTAAGCTACTGCCAAGTGTTAGTGGGAGCGGCCTGCTTTCAAGCTGCTCCCCTTGGCTGGTCACTGCTGCCTCTGGGCCACAAAGTACTTCTCCTCCCGGTTGTCATCTTCCTCTTGCTGGCCGCTCCAGGGTAGTGGCTCCAGGTGGGGACTGGAGCCCAGCCCCTTCAAGGGTTCAGAGCTGCCATCACCTCTGGAGTGCAGGGCTTTAAGACTATTCCTGAGAGCAGAGCAGGAAGCCCAGCCAGTTCAGGTGGCTGATCTGATCACCCACCAGATGAGCTGCCAACAGCAAAGTGCAGACTTCTTCCAAATGCCAGCAATGGAGAGAGTGAGGCTGGAGGGTCGGGAGACCAGGAGGAACTCAGAGAAGCCCAAACCAAATGTGAGAAGCCCACCAAGGAAGAGGCTCCCAAGTACCCCAGGAGCAGCCCTGTGTCCTGGAAATGAAAGATTTTCTTAGACATGGACAAATGGAGACTTTCACATACAGCAAAGAAGAGGGAAGAACCCCAGAAACATGAGTGGCTGCAGGTGGAACATGCTGTCGATGGCATCCTGGAGGCCAAGATCAGTCTTCTACAGGAACGTCTGGGTGAGCGTTCAGTTAATGCCACCAATGAGCGAGGTCCCCAGCACCAAGGCGAAGCCCTCCACATTGGGCTGTGTGGACTTGAAGGAGAACATGAAGAGACCCCCGGTAATGAGGAGAATCACCAGGACCAGTGCCATTGCACCTTCCCCAGCTTGGAGAGCAGAGAGAAGATGAAAATGAAGAGGATGGTTGAAGATTTGGTTATTGTGAAGCTCTAGTTGAACAAGCTCATGTCAAGTGCTGTTGCCAGTGCTGTGGGAGCCACTCTCCTGAGATAGTAGATCCAGCTCAGCACCACGAGGGCCTTGTGGCTGGAGCATTCAACCAGCACCCCTCATTGTAGAAGACAATGCCTGCCAGTGCAGAAGCAGAGTCAACACTGCCTTCCACACAAAGGTCACAAGAGGGCCCACCTCCCTAACCATGGAACCTGCTACGCCCCAGCTTCTGCATCAGTGGGGGCAGGTACCTCTCTTAAAGACAGTTTGCAGGAAGTGCCGATTGAGCTAGAATATGACTTTCAACAAGAACATCACCTGGCCAGAGAAGTTCTCCTCACCTCCATAATTCAGAACCATCGGCGGTGCCCCAGGCAGAGTTCTCACCTAAGGGGCTGTTTGCCTGAGCCAAACCCTTCAGTGGTTAACTGGGTGCAAGGCTCACAGGTCTTCAGGTCTGCTCTGACTAGGGTGCCTACCTTTAAAGGTTTATTACAACATATAACTAATTTTCAAACACAGCGAAGGAATTATTGTTCATTTGCCAGATGGACTATTACTCAGCCATTAAACATGCTATATTTGAAGTGTAACATATTCAAAAATATACTTTTTTTTTGAAATGGAGTCTCACTCTGTTGCCAGGCTGGAGTGCAGTGGTGTGATCTCAGCTTACTGTAACCTCCGCCTCCTGGGTTCTAGTGATTCTGCTGCCTCAGTCTCCTGAGTAGCTGGGACTACAAGTGCACGCCACCATGCCCAGCTAATGTGTTTTTAGTAGAGACCGGGTTTCACCATGTTGGCCAGGTTGGTCCTGATCTCTTGACCTCATGATCCACCCGCCTCAACCTCCCAAAGTGCTGGGATTACAGGCATGAGCCACTGCACCTGGGCTTTTTTTTTTTTTTTTTTTGAAACAGAGTCTTGATACATCATCTAGGCTAGAGTGCAGGGGCACAATCTCAGCACACTGCAACCTCCGCCTCCCGGATTCAAGCGATTCTCCTGCCTCTGCCTCCTGAGTAGCTGAGATTACAGGCACCTGCCACAACACCCAGCTAATTTTTGTGTTTTTGGTAGAAATGGGGTTTCACCATGTTGGTCAGGCTGGTCTTGAACTCCTGACCTCAAGTGATCCACCTGCCTTGGCCTCCCAAAATGCTGGGATTACAGGTATGAGCCACTGTGCCTGGCGCAAAATATACTTGTTTAATACAAATTAAAAAGTGGACTGCAAGACTGTCTGTATATATATTGATTATAACCATATAGAGAACAAATCTGTGCAGATAAAAGATTGGAAATAGGCCAGGCGTGATGGCTCTTGCCTGTAATCCCAGCATTTTGGGGGGCCGAGCCAGATGGATTACCTGAGGTCAGGAGTTTAAGACCAGCCTGGCCAACATGGTGAAACCCTGTCTCTACTAAAAATACAAAAAATTAGCCAGGCATGGTGGTGGGCACCTGTAATCCCAGCTACATGGGAGGCTGAGGCAGAAGAATCACTTGAACCCAGGAGGCAGAGGTTGCAATGAGCTGAGACTGCACCATTGCACTCCAGCCTGAGCAACAAGAGTGAAAATTTGTCTCAAAAAAATAATAAAAAGATTGTAAATAAAAATACGAAAAAAGGGTATAGTAGTTATCTTTAGCTAGTATAATTATGGGTGGCATGTCTCCTGCTTTCTAGCATTCTGGGTTTCCCTAATGATTATGCATTAATAGAAATGATTGGTGTAGTATGCATCACTCAAATATCTTGAGAGGGTGCTGGCTGTTGGCTAAAGCGATGAAGGTGACTGAGTCACATGTCTCTGGAAGGGCATCCTGGCCTTATTCACAAGATGTTGATTGCATAGGTCCCAGGAACAACCCCAAAGTGCAAGCCTTTTCTTTTTTTTTTTTTTTTTTTTTAATTATAGTTTTTAGCCGGGTGAAGTGGCTCACCCTTGTAATCCCAGCACTTTGAGAGGCTAAGTCAGGCGGATCACTTGAGGTCAGGAGTTTGAGACCAGCCTGGCCAACATGGCGAAACCCTGTCTCTACTAAAAATACAAAATTAGCCAGGCATGGTGGTGGTTGCCTATAATTCCAGTTACTCAGGAGGCTGAGGCATGAGAATCACTTGAACCTAGGAGGCAGAGGTTGCAGTGAGCCAAGATTGTGCCACTGCACTCTAGTCTGGGTAACAGAGCAAGACTCTGTCTCAAATAAACAAACAAATAAATAAATTATAGTTTTAGTGTTTAAATTATTCTTTATATATGTGTAATACATTATATTTTATTCAGAAAAAATGCATAAAATGTTTGTTTTACATTTAGATAAACATCATATAAAGTTCTTTAGACTAGAGGCTCACAGTAGTGAACAGACCTTGGGCATTTCTTAGTCACCCTGTGGTGCTCTACCCTGACTTCATTTGACTTCTGTCATCAGAGGTGACCACTATCTATCATTCTGCGGATATTTTTTATGGCTTTAGTATTTACTATTTGTCACCAAGCAGTGTTTTACTTAACGTTGCCTCTTTTGCATTTTCCATGAAAGGAAGTAAATGAATTGGCATCTCTTTGTTTTTTTTCCCCCAGGCTATTTCATGTCTGATGGTGTCTGAGTCTTGGACAACCCAATTTGCTCATCCATTTCATTTATTATAGTCTTTGGCTTCATTTGATTTTATGTTCTTCTCTTATGAAAAATGTTGCTCTAATCATACTTAAGTTTTCAAGTGCCTATACATAACAAATTTTCTACTCAGAGAAAATTTGCTAGGTTGTAGATTCTGGGAAACTTCAGGATTACCAGAAATTTCTAATAGAGTATATGAGTTGACTCTTCCACCATTCTTGCACATGTGTCTATTCTATATGATTGGCAATATTGGATTAATATAATGTTTTAATGAATTATTTTTGTCTATCTAGTGTATGTGAAATGGGATCACCATGTGTTTTTATATTGGTTTTTACTAATTGACTATGAGGTTAATAAATTTTCATGTATAGTCTTTGAACTTCTGTGAAACAGTTTCCAGTCAATGTTTTACATTTAGTTTATTTGTTTGTTAGTTTTTCACAATTTCCTAGTATACTCTGATTATTTCTGTGCAGGTTTCCTGTGGACCTATGTTTTCAACTCATTAAATACCAAAGAGTCCTATTGCTGGATCATAGCATATAGTGTCTTTATTACTGTAGTGCAAGCACTTTCCAAGTGTCATGTTTGTTATTTCCCCTTGGTCCAAAGTAAGTCATGTGGCCAAGCTCAAAAGTTAGAGTGAAGAGAACTGCCCAAGGCAGGGATACAGAGAGGAGAATGATGGCGACCATTTTGCAAACAATCTATTGCAGTAATCATAGACCATAGTAGCTGCTCAGAATCAAGATAATATAGGCTAGGAAATAAATCAAAAAGACCAGTCCATGGCTTCTGTGTCCCTCTAAGATAAAGTTCAAAGTCCTTAGCTCTGATACATGACTACCTGCTACATGTTATCTCACTATACGCCTTTGCCCCACCTCAAAACTATAGAGAATGGGCACACTGAGCTTTTTTTCAGTGAATGTACCTTGCTATTTCACACCCTGTATCGTTGCTCCTGCTGCTTCCACTGGAATATAATCCCCTACCCTGAGTCCCACAGACTAACCCATTATTGATCTTTGAAAATCTTTCGAGACACAACAGGATTTACCTCCTCAAGGAAGCCTACCCTCTGCTTTGGATAGAATTGAACATTCATTTCTTTGAGAGCCATAGAGCCACATGCAGATTTTTTTTTTTTTTTTTTTTTTTTTTGAGACAGGGTCTTGCTCTCACCCAGGCTGGAGTGCAGTGGCATGATCGCAGCTCACTGCAGTCTTGACCTCCTAGACTCAAGTGATCCTCCCTCCACAGCCTCCTAAGTAGCTGAGACCACAGGGACATTCCACCATGCCTGGCTAAATTTTTATTTTTAACATCTTGCTGTGTTGTCCAGGCTGGTCTCAAACTCCTGGGCTCAAGCAATCCTCCTGCCTCAACTTCCCAAAGTTCTAGGATTACAGGTGTGAGCCATGGTGCCGGCCCAGATTTTTAATTTTGCACCTAAATAACTTCAGTAAGGCCGGGCGCGGTGGCTCAAGCCTGTAATCCCAGCACTTTGGGAGGCCGAGGCGGGTGGATCACGAGGTCAAGAGATCGAGACCATCCTGGTCAACACGGTGAAACCCCGTCTCTACTAAAAATACAAAAAATTAGCTGGGTATGGTGGCGCGTGCCTGTAATCCCAGCTACTCAGGAGGCTGAGGCAGGAGAATTGCCTGAACCCAGGAGGCGGAGGTTGCGGTGAGCCGAGATCGCGCCATTGCACTCCAGCCTGGGTAACAAGAGTGAAACTCCGTCCCCCCCCAAAAAAAAAAAATAACTTCAGTACTCATTTGTTAACATGTCCATCTCCCTTTTGGTAGACTAAGATCCTCAAAGGTAGGGACTATATCTTTCTTATATTCACCTTTTCCTTCCTTCCTTCCCTTCCTTCCTTCCTTCCTTCCTTCCTTCCTTCCTTCCTTCCTTCCTTTCATTTTTAGAAGGAATCTCGCTCTGTCACACAGGCTAGAGTGCAGTAGCATGATCTCAGCTCACTGTAACCTCTGCCTCCCGGGTTCAAGTGATTCTCCTGTCTCAGCCTCCTTAGTATTTGGTATTACAGGTTCCCACCACCATGCCCGGCTAATTTTTGTATTTTTCATAGAGACAGGGTTTTGCCATGTTGGCCAGGCTAGTCTCAAACTCCTGACCTCGTGATCTGCCCCCCTTGGCCTCCCACAGTGCTGGGATTACAGGTGTGAGCCACCGCACTCTGGCCTTTCCTTTTCCCTCCCTCCCTTCCTTCCTTCTCTCCTTCCCTCCTTCTTTCCTTCCTTCCTTCCTTTCTCTCTCTCTCTCTCTGCCTCTTTCTTTTTTTTTTTTTTGTCTTGCTCTGTTGCCCGGGCTGCAGTGTGGTGGTGTAATCTCAGCTCATTGTAGCCTTGACCTCCCAGGTTCAAGCGATTCTCCTGCCTCAGCCTACCGAGTAGCTGGGACTACAGGCGTGCACCACCATACCGGGCTAATACTTTGTATTTTTAGTAGGGATGGGGTTTCACCATGTTGCCCAGTCTAGTCTGGAATGCCTAGGCTCAAGTGATCCTCTCACCTCGACCTTCTAAAGTGCTGGAATTACAGTCATGAGCCACTGGGCCCAGGCTTATATTCATATTTCTAGAGTCTGGTAGCTGGCAATTGTTGGATGAATATTGTGATAAATTGTTTTTTCTTTCCTCTTTTTTATCATTCAATTTGATATAAATTGTTTAAATATACATATTTTGAGAGATGGGGTCCTACTAAGTTGCCCAGGCTGATGACAAACTCTTAGGCTCAAGCAATCCTCCTGCCTTAGCCTCCTGAGTAGCTGGGACTACAGGCACAAGCCAAAACTCCCGAGTTTGGTACATATTTTTCAGTCACTAGAGAAATCAGGCATTTTCATCTATACATTTACTATTTAAACATTTTTTCTCATGGGATAATTTAATCACTGGTGAAATTAAGCATGTTTCCATATACATATTCGTATTTGTATTTGTCTCATGTGATAAAAATTTACTTTTATTTCCATGAGTTATGCATAATTGTAGGACTGTGTGTATGAAGAGACCAAAATATGTCTTCAAATTGCATATGCTTTTATTTACTTTACTATAACAGGTACTATGAACTCTCACCTGGTTTCCTTAGCTCTTGTGAAGGTATTTTCTTTCTCTTTTCCTTTTTTTGATACAGGGTCTTGCTCTGTTACCCAGGCTGTAGTGCAGTGGCACGATCTCAGCTCACTGGGATCTCCACTTCCTGGGTTCAAACAATTCTCCTGCCTCAGCCTCCTGAGCAGCTGGGACTACAGGCACTTGCCATCATGGCCTGGCTAATTTTTGTATTTTTAGTAGAGACAGGATTTCACCATATTGGCCAGTATGATCTCAAATACCAGACCTCAGGTGATCCACCCACCTCGACCTCCCAAAGTTCTGGGATTACAGGCATGAGCCACTGTGCCCGGCCAGTATTTTCATGCATGGATAGTTGTTCAAATTGATGTTTTAGCAGGGATGGTTGTGGGGGCAGTCACTGGAGAGTCCTATTCTACCATCTTGCTCCAACTTCCCCTATTTTATTTGCTTTGTGAAACCACAAACTTGAAATATGAAAACATTCATAGCAAACTTTGTAAGAAAGAAACCTATTGCTACTTAACACTGAAAACAGAAATATATAGCTTTGGGCCAGGTGCAGTGGCTCACACCTGTAATCCTAGCACTTTGGGAGGCTGAGGCAGGTGGATCACCTGAGGTCAGAAGTTTAAGACTAGCCTGGCCAACATGGTGAAACCCTGTCTCTATTAAAAATACAAAACTTAGCTGGGCATGCTGGTGGTGGCCTGTAATCCCAGCCACTCTAGAGGCTGAGTCAGGAGAATCGCTTGAACCTGGGAGGCGGAGGTTGCTTTGCAGGCCTAACAGAAACAAAACTCAGCTTGACATTATATATATATGTATATGTATATGTACATGTATACATATGCACATGTACACACACGCACACGCACACATATGCACACGTATACATGTACACATGTACACGCACACACACACCTGTGCACTTGCACACACATGTGTGCATACAAGCATGCGTACATGCACATACATGTAAACGCACAAGTGTACACGTACATACATGTACATGCACATGTGTGCACATGCATGTACATGCATACACTCACACAGGCACGCATGTACATGCACACGTGTACACACATGCACACAAATGTACAAGTAGATGTGTACACACACGCACATATACATGTACAAGTGCACACACGTACACAAGTACACACATGTACACACACGCATGTACACATATACACACGCACATACATGTACACACACACGTACACGTACATACGTGCACACATACATGTACACACACGCACACATATACATGCACATACATGCACACATATAAATGCACACACATGCACACATGCACCCATACATACATGTGTGCATGCACACACATGTACACATGTACACACAGGCACACATGCACAGTACATATATGCACACACACACGTACATGTACCTGTAAGTACATATGTACTTACACATGCACACATGTACATACACGTACACATGGACACATGGACACACATGCACACACATGGACACACAGGGACACATGCTCATACACATGTGCACATGAACACATATACACGTATGTGCATGTACTTATGTACACATGTATGTACTCATGTACGTACATGTATATATATGTACATGAACATGTATATACATATTACATGTACATGTAATTTATATATACAAGTATTTATTTATTTTTGAGATGGAGTCTAGGTCTGTAGCTCTGGCTGGAGTGCAATGGTGAGATCTCAGCTCACTGCAACCTCCACCTCCCAGGTCCTGGTTCAAGCAGTTCTCCTGCCTCGGCCTCCTGAGTAGCTGGGATTACAGGCACACACCACCATGCCCAGCTAATTTCTGTATTTTTAGCAGAGATGGGGTTTCACCATGTTGGCCAGGCTGGTCTTGAACTCCTGACCTTGTGATCTGCCTGCCTTGTCCTCCCAAAGTGCTGGGATTATGGGCGTGAGCCACCTCACCTGGCTGATATATTAAATGTAGAAAGCATTACGTAGGTAGAAAATGTTAAACTTTGTCAAATTTCTTTAGAATGGGCATGCATTAAGAGTTACAACAACATTTAAATTCAGGAAATCAATTATCTCAAAAAATTTTAACAGCTTACGTTTTTTCATACTTATGTTTATGAAAGAAATGAAAATGAAGAGCCCAGAAAGCAGGGTGGTACTATTGCTAGTTATAATTTCTATTATTAACACCCTAAATTGCTTCGTTCTCATTTCTTTTTGCATTTCAGCCTGTGATTGGCTTTGCAAAGCCAACATTTTCTTTGGTGACAGTTTTCAAAACATAGCCAGAAGACTTTGGTCAGGAGCTTCCGCATTCCATAGAACATTTGAGAACTGCAAAAAAAAAAAAAAAAAAAAAAAAAAAAAAAATGAAAAAAAATAATATTTAAATTTAAATTGGACTGAGAGATAAAGTAATGTGATATTTCGGTAGGTGCTTATTTTTGTTTTGTTTGCTTTTAACTTCTAGACCTATCCCAGTGTTTTCCAGGGTCCTCAGAACATGTGGGTGGCCTTTTCTTTTAAAAGTATATACATGTTCTCACTCATAGGCGAGTGTTGAACAATGAGAACACATGGACACAGGGAGGGGAGCGTGGAGCGTCACACACTGGCGTCTGTGGGGGGGTGAATAGGGGAGGGACAGCTGGGGGTGGGGAGTTGGGGAGAAATAGCATGGGGAGAAATGGCAGATATAGGTGATGGGGAGGAAAGGCAGCAAATCACACTGTCATGTGTGTACCTATGCAACAATCGAGCATGTTCTTCACATGTACCCCCAAACCTAAAATGCAATAAAAAAAAGAAACAAAAAAGTATATATAAACCTGGCCAGGTGTGGTGGCCCATGCCTGTAATCAGGCTGAGGTGAGAGGATTGTTTGAGTCCAGGAATTTGAGACCATCCTTGGCAGCATAGCGGGACCCTGTCTCTACAAAAAATAAAAAATTAGCTCAGCATGGTGGCGCATGCCTGTGGTCCCAGCTACTTGGGAAGCTGAGGCAAAAGAATCACTTGAGCTTGGGAGTTTGAGGCTGCAGTGAGCTATGATCATTCTACTGCACTCCAGCCTGGGTGACAGAATGAGATCCTGTCTCTAAGAAAAAAAAGGTGTGTGTGTGGGTGTTTCTTGCATCACAGTCTCTTTCAGCAGGAAAATTAAAGCTTTCCCAGAAGCCTCCTAGGAGACTTCTTCCCTTCATCTTGTGGGCCAGTGTTGGATAACATGGCCATTGCTCATGCAGGGGGTCTGGGAAAGAGGATATTTGGCAAAGAGGAGCATAATAGCTAATGTCAGATTGTTCCCCAAATAAAATGGGAGTTTTATCAATAAGCAGAAGGTTTGTGGAGGAGGTGGGGATGAGATGGCAGTTAGGCAGGCAAAGTACATCACTTGCCATGATGCAATATTTGTGTAGCTAAAAACTTGTAATGCAGTTAGATAGAATGAATATATTCTGGAATATGAATATGAACATATTCATATATTATATGTTCATATTGTATGAATATGTTGTAGTGTTCCATAGCACAGCAGGGCAACTACAGTTAATGATATAGTGTGGATAATTGTCCCCACACAAATCTCATGTGAAATTGTAATCCCCAGTGCTGGAAGTGGGGCCTGGTGAGTGGTGATTGGATCATGGGGGTGGATCCCTTATGAAAATGGCTTAAGCCATCCCTTTCATGATACATGAGCTCTTGCTCTGAGTTCACCTGAGATCTAGTTGTTTAAAGGCATGTGGCAACTCTCTTCTAACTCTCTCTTGCTTGCTCCTGTTTTTGCCATGTGACATGCTTGTTCCCTTTTCGCTGTCTGCCATGATTGAAAGCTCCCTGAGGCTTCACTGGAAGCTGAGCAGATGCCAGCACCATGCTTCCTGTACAGCCTGCAAAACTGTGAGCCAATTAAACCTCTTTTCCTAGTCTCATGTATTTCTTTATAGCAATGCAAGAACAGCCTAATACAGTTAAATTTGTTATATTTCAAAATAGCTAGAAGAGATTTGAAATGTTCCCAAAGAAATGATACGTATTTAAGGTGATAGATATCCTAAATTCCATGATTTGATCATTACACATTGTATGCATACATCAAAATATCCCGTGGACTCACCCCATAAATAAGTGAAATTGTTGTGTGTCAGTAAAAATGTTTTGCCCCGGCATGGTGGCTTATGCCTGTAATTTCAGCACTTTGGGAGGCCGAGGCTGGTGATTCACTTGAGCCCAGGAATTTGGGACCAGCTTGAGTAACATGGGGAAACCCAATCTCTCCAAGAATTACAAAAATTAGCTGAGTGTAATAGCATGCATCCAGGTACCCAGGAGGCTGAGGTGGGAGGATCACTTGAGCCCAGGATGTGGAGGCTGCAGTGAGCAAACATCTCACCACTGCACTCTAGCCTGTGTGACAGAGCAAGGCCCTGTCTCAAAAAAAAAAAAAAAAAAGTTTTAATGGTAAATTACATTTGAATGTCAGTGAAAATGGTGACAGTGATTATTCCATAGTCCCTTACTACTAAAATGGGATATCTGGTGAGCGGAATGGGTGCCCCCAGGGGGCGTAAGAAATGCAGAATCAGGGTCTACCCCCAACCTACTGAATTAGAATTTGCAGTTTAACAAGAACTCCAGGTGATTCTTATGCACATTAAGGTTTGAGATGCTCTAGCTGAGGTGACTCAGTACAATATGCTTAAAATACTCTAGATGAAGAAATTTGCTATTGTGAACTAGGAACAAATTGACATCAGTACTCATAAGCACAGAAAAGAAAAGTTCAAATATAAGAACAGTGGGCAAAAATCAGAAAACTTTGAAATGCTGTAATGTGAGCATAATGCAATAGAGACAGGAGAAGAGATTATTTTAGGCCGGGTGCGGTGGCTCACGCATGTAATCCCAGCACTTTGCGAGGCCGAGGCGGGCAGATCACGAGGTCAAGAGATCGAGACCATCCTGGCCAATATGCTGAAACCCCGTCTCTACTAAAAAATATAAAAATTAGCCCGATGTGGTGGCGTGTGCCTGTAGTCCCAGCTACTCAGGAGGCTGAGGCAAGAGAATTGGGGAGGCGGAGGTTGCAGTGAGCTGAGCTCGGGACATTGCAGTCCAGCCTGGCGACAGAGCAAGACACCGTCTCAAAACAACAACAACAAAAAAAGAGAGTTTTTTTTTTTTTTTTTAACTGTGAATATATTTTTTACTTAGTCATTCTGTTTACAATTGAAACTCTGGGAATTCAAAATTAACATCCTTGCCCATGAGCTTCTTATAGACACCAGAAAAAGTTTCAACCTTGTGTCCCACATTGTTCTGCTGTGCTTTGTCCAAATGAAGCTTTATAAGCCGGCTGCCATCCAGTTTCACGCGATTCTCTTGCCCACAATTTCACGTGGGAAGACCAGGTCCTCAAGGATTGCATCATGCACAGCTGTCAGTGTACGGCTCCTGGGACGCTTTTGTTTATTTTTTGTACGGCTTTTTCAAGTTGGCTTAGGCAGAATTTTCCTCGGAGCGATAAAGACAACATGCTTCCCACTGAACTTTTTCTCCAATTCGCGTACTAGCCGGACTTGGATTTTCTGGAAAGATTTTAGTTGAGGAACAGGAACAAAGATTGTGATAGCTTTCTGGCCACCACCAACTTCAATTTTCTTGGCTGCCGTAATATTCAGCTCCCTGAGCTGAGCCTTGAGGTCCGAGTTCATCTCCAGCTCCAGAAGATCCTGGGAGATGCCGGACTTGAACTCGTCTGGCTTCTCGCCATTGGGCTTCACGATCTTGGCGCTGGAACTGAACATGGCTTTCTACTTAGTGAGCGCCAACGTAGGAAAAGACCCAAATCTCGAGAGATCGGTTTTTTCAGCCGAGTTTAAGTGGAATGAGACTTACCTGATGGCCATTGTATCACACCCTAACATCACATTTATGATTACATTCAGTAATATTAAGTTCCTTACAGCCTATAAAAGTGATGTTTAATAAGTCTTCACCAGCAAAGATGGAATAATCAATCAAGCATTCAAACTGATTAATCCGTAAGTACGAAGATGAATCTGGTGCCACGAGTGATAGCCAACATGAAAGTTAGATGAACTGCTATAAACCTACCTGATAAGACCATGACTTCCTCTCTGTAAGATTTTAGTTCTTAATTGAAACATTTGTAGTAGGTGAAAATGAAGCTTTCTCATTCATATTTTAATAAGATCTTACAGTATATTTTATGCCAATCATTCTAAAGTATTTTAAGACTCATTTATTATTAATTATTAATTATGCTTGTTGCCTCAGCCTCATTTTGTGAGAATAGAAATACTAATAACTTTCAATGTTTCCCCAGCCAGTGTTCATTTAAAAGCAAATACATTGGTTTTTTTGAAACATTATTTATAATAGACCATAGTCTCCAGTTGTCATGTTTGTGGTGAAACTGCTTAAAGTACATACATATCCCAAAGTGGGAAGTGAAACGCTAGAGTCAGCATTTTACCTTGGGAAGGTTATACCAATTTATGTGCGTAAGCTTATTTGCTTCATAACAGTGAAACTGGACCAGCATAGAAAGCTATTTTGGCTAAATGTATTGCTTGATCTGTTTCATTATAGAACTCTTCCAGGCAGCAAACTTAGATAACTACTTCTTTAAGGGAAATTAAAGCAGGCTGTAAAAAAAGGCATATAGAAGGCATTAAAAACAGACACTTTATGAAAGAAGACATAGTAATGTCCAAGAAGCAAATGTAACAGTGCTCATCATTGTTAGTCATCACAGAGGTTGACTTAAGACCCAGTGGAGATACCACTATGTGCCTAAAATTTTGAAAAGCCAACAATGCCAAGGATGTGGAGCAACTAGAGCTTTCTTGAATTGCTGGTAGGAGTGTAAAATGTTACAACACGGATCACCTGAGGTCAGGAGTTTGAGACCAGCCTGGCCAACATGGCAAAACCCTGTCTCTACTAAAAATACAAAAATTAGCCAGGCATGGTGGTGGGCGCCTGTAATCCCAGCTGAGGCAGGAGAATCACTTGAAGCCAGGAGGTGGAGGTTGTTGCAGTGAGCTGAGATCATGCCACTGCACTCCAACCTGGGCGACAGAGCAAGACTCCGTCTCAAAAAAAAAAAAAAAAAAAAAAAGGTACAACAATTTTGGAGAACTTTTTGTCAGTTCCTTATAAAGTTATACATACACCTACCCTAGGACTCATGAATCCCATGCCTAGGTATTTTCCCATGAGTCATGAAACCACTTATAAAAAAAAAAAACCCGCACAAAAATGTTCATTAGCACTGGGCGTGGTGGCGCATGCCTGTAATTCCAACACTTTGGGAGGCTGAGGTGGACAGATCACCTGAGGTCAGGCATTAAAGACCAGCCTGGCCAAGATGGTAAAACCCTGTCTCTACTAAAAATACAAAAATATTAGCTAGGCATGGTGGCGGGCGCCTGTAATCCCAGCTACTCGGGAGGCTGAGGCAGAGAACTGCTTGAACCCAGGAGGCGGAGGTTGCAGTGAGCCAAGATTGCGCCAGTGCACTCCAGCCTGGCTGACAGAGTGAGACTCTGTCTCAAAAAAATAATGTTCATTAGCAACTTTCTTCCTAAGAGCCCCAAACTGGAAACAACTCAGATATCCATCTGCAGGAGAATTAATAATCAAATAGCAGTATATCAATACAATAGAGAATACTACTAATAAAAAGGAAATAAACAGGACACATGCAACAACATGAAAGAGTCTCAGAAACATCATGTTGAGTGAAAAAAGCCATTCTGTCAGAGTCCATGTAAGTGAAATTCTAGAATAAGCAAAACTAACCTATAGTGATAAAATCCAGAAAGTGGTTGGAGGGACTTACAGGGGTGGGGAGGGTAGGTGCATGGGGATTGACTGGAAAGAGGCAAAAGGGGCCTCCAAGATGGAAGAAATATTCTATGTTGGCCTGGCCCTGTGGTTCACGCCTGTAATCCTAGCACTTTAGGAGGCCAAAGTGGTGGAATGCTTGAGCCCAGGAGTTTGGGCAACATGGTGAAATTTGTCTCTACAAAAAATACAAAAAATTACCCAGGCGTGGTGGTATGCATCTGTAGCCTCAGCTACTCTGGAGGCTGAGGTGGGAAGATTGCTTGAGTTCAGGAGGCAGAGGTTGCAGTGGGCTATGATGGTGCTGCTGCACTCCATCCTGGGCAACAGAGCAAGACTCTGTCTTAGAAAACACAAAATGAAATATTCTATGTCATGATTTGGGTATTGGTTACACAAGTACATAATTGCCAAGACCCATAGAACTGTGTACTTAAGATCTATGTAGGCTGGGCGCAGTGGCTCATGCCTGTAATCCTAGCACTTTGGGAGGCTGAGGTGGGCGGATCACCTGAGGTCAGGAGTTTGAGACCAACCTGGGCAACAAGGTGAAACCCCATCTCTACAAAAAATACAAAAATTATCCAGGCATGGTGGCATGCACCTGTGGTCTCAGCTACTTGGGAGGCTGAGGTGGGAGGATCAATTGAACCTGGGAGGTCAAGGCTGCGTGAGCTGTGTTCACACCACTGGACTCAACCCTGGGTGACAGACTAAAACTCTGTTTCTCCACCAAAAAAAAAAAAAAAAAATGAACTATATGTTTTATATCAATTATACTTCAGCTAAAAAAAATAAGAGCTCCTTTTGTCCCCACCCTACTGAAGAGAACGTCTGCCCAGGCAACATACAGTGCAAAAAAATTCTGTTTTAGGCAAAGGCCCTCTAGGTAAGACATAAGCTCTGTTGGACTTGAACTCCAGGCAGGATTTAACCAACACGCACTATGGCTCTAACCTATCTGAACCTAATGATCCTGTGGTTTACTTACTCTGGTGTTTTCGTAAAAGCTGCCTTTCCTACCTCAATTTTTATTTTCCTTTTCTGTCTTAGCTTTTCTTGGTGTTTTGACTACAAACATTTGTTGATAAGGGATGATATATATGAAAAAATTTGTTGTCATTTTTGAGACTTATTCCCTTTGTTTTTAAAAAAGAAACACAATGGTGTGTTTGACTTTTCTTTTCTTTCTTTTTTTTTCAGAGACTGTGTCTCACTCTGTTGACCTGGCTGGAGTGCTGTGGCACCATCACAACTCTCTGCAGCCTCAACCTCCCAGGACTCAAGTGATCCTCCTACCTCAGCTTCCTGAGTAGCTGGGACCACAGGTGCACACCACCACACCTAGCTAATTTTTTTTTTTTAATTAGAGACGAGGTTTCCCTATGTTGCCCAGACTGGTCTCAGACTGCTACACTCAAGTGATCCTCCCTCCTTGGCCTCCCAAAGTGTTGGGATCAGGCATGAGCCATGGTGCTTGGCCGTGTTTGACTTTTCTAACTGCCAAATCTGATCCAGTACAATTACTTAGTTAGATTAGATTACTGTTTATATTAAACTCAAATAATGATTAAGTTGGAAAAATTTCATGACAAGAGCTCACAGGTGAAATCAACCAAAATCAGCTAGCGCTTGTCTTAACCTATCCTTGCCTGTGTATGCTGCCTCAATCATCAGAGGGAATACGAGGCTGAGCTGACAGATGAATGACCCCTGCTAATGGAGTACAGATAGTTCAGAGTTAAGTTCACATGTGAAGCCAAATATGATCAGCAGCACTTGCAAATGTCTCTCTTTCAATACTGCCACATGACAAGAACACAGGTGATGTCTTCAAGAGGTCTCCCTCTACGGTGTTTGACCTCCACAGCACACTCTTCATCTGTAGCATCAGAGCCCAAGGCCTATCCAGATGACATGATATTTTTTAAAAACTTTAAAAATAGAAATATAACATACATACAGTTGTGGCAGCTAGTTTGCAAAGATGGCTCCAATCCTCATGCTCTGCCAGTTCCTTCCCACATTGAGTCAGGCCGGCCCGTGACTTGAGTTAAACAAGAGAATGTGACAGAAGTGACCCTGGGCCAGTTCTGGACCTGGCTTCTAGAAGCATTGGTAGGTTCTGCTTCCTTTCTCTTGGAACACTTGTTTTTGGGAGCCCTGTCAGTTTGGATCCTCCAAGAAGCAAACACCAAGACTGAATCCTATGTGCAGGAGATTTATTAGGGGAAATGCTACTGAAGGACAAAGAGAGAGAGGGCAGGAGGAGCCTGGGAACACCTTCAGATTTTGTTTTGGGACTGACACTCATAAAAGGAGAGAAGGAAGGAAAGAAGGTTGAGTAGGAAGCAGGGCAGCTCTGGGAAGCCCTGGGCCAGGCTGATGAGGAGCCCCAGAGAAAAGATTGCCCATTAGAGAAGCCCCTCCATGGGCAAGAATGGTCCAGCTCTAGTTCCCCCGCTGTGCTCAATCAGTGGCTAAGAAAAGCCCTGGGGCGAGCAAGGCCTCGGTGTGAGGAATATAATGGATCCCAAAGGCACAACACCTGCAGGCTGTCAGCTAACTACACTCCTTGCAGCAAGTTCTGTTCTGGAAGGAGGTCTGAGTGACAGGGTCTGTGTGACTGCCACACATTGCCACTCTACCAGAGAGGCAGTGTGGTGAGAAGAGGTCCTGAGACTAAATGGAGCAGGAGGGAGGCCCAGCTATTTGAGCATCAGAGGTGAGTTTCCCAGTGACTCCAGCCCCAGCCACCATCTAATTGAAAACTCCAGAGGATAAGCTGCCCAATCAACCCACAGAATTGTGGGTGGTAGTAAATGCTTGTCTTTGCTTTAAGCCACTAAGCCTTGAGGTGGTTTGTTATGCTGCAGTAGCTACCAGCAAACAACAGTGAAGTGCATAAAATGCACCAATTTTTTTTTTTTTTTTTTTTTTTTGAGATGAAGTCTCACTCTGTCACTCAGGCTGGAGTGCACTGGTGTGATCTCAGCTCACTACAACCTCAGTCTCCTGGGTTCAAGTGATTCTCAAACCTCAGCCTCCCAAAAAGCTGGAATTACAGGCACCACATCATGCCTGGATAATTTTTTGTGTTTTTGGTAGAGATGGGATTTTACCACATTGGCCAGGCTGTTCTCAAACTCCTGGCCTCAAGTGATCTGCTTGCCTTGGCTTCCCAAAGTGCTGGAATTACAGGCGTGAGGCACTACCCCCAGCCAAATGCACCAATCTTATATCAGGTTGGTGCAAAAATTAATTGAGGTTTTTGCCATTACGCTCAATGGCAAGAGCCACAATTACTTTTGCATCAGCCTAATACACAGCTCAATGAATGTTTACATATACAAATCCATATATGTCCATATGTAAAGATCACTCGGGGCAAGTCATAGTGATTCCTGCCTGTAATCCCAGCACTTTGGGAGGCCAAGGTGGGTCGATCACCTGAGGTCAGGAGTTTGAGACCAGCCTGGCCAAAATAGTGAAACCCTGTCTCTACTAAAAATACAAAAATTAGCTGGGTGTGGTGGTGCATGCCTGTAGGCCCAGCCACTTGGGAGGCTGAGGCATGAGAATGACTTGAATCCAGGAAGAGGAGGTTGCAGAGAGCTGAGATCATGGCACTGCACTCCAGCCTGGGCAAAAGTGAGACTCCATCTCAAAAAAAAAAAACAAAAAACAAAAAACACTCGGATCAAGATGTAGAACATTTGATGTTCTACATCAAGATGTAGAGCAGCCTAGAATGTTCCCTCATGGCTCCCTCCCCAGTCATTGCCACTCCCTAACATAGAGTTAGCCACTCCCTTGAGTTCTATCACCATACATTAGTTTTACACATTCTTGAACTTCACTTAAATGGAATGATACAGTATGTACTTTTTACTGTCTGTCTTCTTTCACTTATTGTTATGTCTGTGACTCATCCACATGGTTGGATGCGATGGAAATTTGTTCTTTTTTTGTTGCTGCATA
Organism: Sapajus apella; assembly: GCF_009761245.1. Lineage (NCBI taxonomy): Eukaryota > Metazoa > Chordata > Mammalia > Primates > Cebidae > Sapajus > Sapajus apella. The sequence continues at coordinate 12,659,412 of NW_022436957.1, forward strand.
GTTTTCTATTTATATGAATATACCATACTGCATTTACTCATTGTCCTGTTGAAAGTTTGGGATGTTTCTGGGTTTTGGCTCTCATGAATACAGCTGCTTTGAACATTCTTGTATAAGTCTCTGGACAGACATGTGCACCATTTTCCTCGGATCTATATATCTAGCAGTTGAATTTTTGGGTTGTGGGATGGCATATGTTTGGCTTCAGTAGATAATGCAAAACTGATTATTTTGTAAACAGATTTGTGTTTAGTTCAATAAATGATAATGATAACTCAGGGGCATTTCAGTAAGAGCTGCCCTGCTTCTCTTTCTCACCCACTTGACTTAAAGCTCCATGGTGGCATGAATCATATCTGTCTTCTTTTAAAACCTTTTTATTTAAAAAATTTTTTTTCGGCTAGTCAAAATGAAGCAGAGAGAGTGGAGAAAGAACAAAGACATCTGTAGCTGATTGTGATTACTTCGTTGTAAACACCCCTGCAGTCGGACTAGCCTGTCTTCTTCAAGTAGTGCAGTGTATGCGGTACCTATTTGTTGGAAAAAAAAAAAAAGAGTATATGCTGGGTATGGTGGCTCATGACTGTAGTCCCAGCACTTTGGGAGGCCAAGGTGGGAGAATCGCTTGAACCTAGGCATTTGAAACCAGCCTGGGCAGCAAAGTGAGATCCTGTCTCTACAAAAATATTTTAAAATTAGCAGAGCGGGGTGGTGTGTGCTTGTAGTCCCATCTACTAGAGAGGCTGAGGTGGGAGGCTTGCTTAAGCCTGGGAGGTCGAGGCTACAGTGAGCCATGATTGTGCCACTGCCCTCCAGCCTAAACGATAGCGTGAGACCATGTCTCAAAAAAAGAAAAGTATAAATAAGGTGCCATTGTTTAACACTGAGAAATATATAATTCTGACTGGATTTTATCTACTGTGGTGAGCAAATGGAGGAAAAAAGACTATTTTTTTCTTTCTGGATCTTCCAAAGGTGTTATTTATAATCATTTTTTTCCAGAAGTGACAGTATTTATAACCATTTGACTGTAGGTGCATGAATAGGGATTTTGGAAACTTTCTACTAGATTTCAGTATTGTAGAGACACGTCCAGAGTAAAATGATTAAGTCCTTAGAGTAGGGCTGTTTAATCTGAAATTTGTGGATGAGTTTTGTGAGGGCCTGAAATTGCATGCAAAATTTTATGTGCAAACAGATATATCACTCAGGATCCTTGATTGCAAGTGGCAGAAGCTCAGACAGGATTCACTTAAGTAACAAAGGGGTTTCATGGCAGGGTCTTGGTTTGGCTCATGTAGTTCAAGGAAGGTAGGCACAGCCATGCCTAGGCCAAAATCTAGGGCTTAAGCCTGGAACTTGGACTTAAAAAAAAAAGACAAAAACAAAACAAATTAAAATCTAGGGGTGCCTCATGCCCTGATGGCTTGAGGACATCTGGTTGACAGAATCCAAAGCACATCTGAAACCCAAGTTTCAGGAGGACCTAGAAAATGTAGTTTTTAGCTTTCCAATTTCTGCAGGACAGGAAGCACCCTAAAAGAATGTAATCGATCATGGGATTCTTTCTTTTTCCTTTTCTTTTCTTTCCTTGTTTTTCTTTTTCTTTTTTTTTGAGACGGAATTTTTCTCTTGTTACCCAGGCTGGAATGCAATGTGTGACCTTGGCTCACCGCAACTTCTGCCTCTTAGGTTCAAGCGATTCTCCTGCCTCAGCTTCTCGAGTAGCTGGGATTACAGGCGCATACCACCACACCTGGCTAATTTTTTTGTATTTTTAGTAAAGACGGGGTTTCACCAAGTTGGTCAGGCTGGTTTCGAACTCCTGACCTCAGGTGATTCACCCGCCTCGGCCTCCCAAAGTGCTGGGATTACAGGTGTGAGCCACCATGCCAGGCCATGGGATTCTTTCTTTAAGATCCCCAAAATGTCCTCAAAATCCTTCTTAACACTGGCCATCGATGGTGCAAAGTTGGATCTATTGATGAAATCTATTTGTCATGCCTGTGCTATTTCATGTTGCTCCCAGATCTCTTATTTTTGTTCATAAAAATATATGCAAAACTTAGAAATAGGCAAAATGTTGGCCACATGTCCTTTCAATGTCATATTAGAACACCATTTATAGCATATTTTTCTATAATGGATAACATAACAGTCTGTCCTAGAAAGGCAGACCATAAACTTACAACAAAAACTACTTCAGCCCCAATTGTTTTAGTACCAACCCATTCAACCAATGTGTTCCAAGATTCAGCAACTTGTGTGGTTTACAAAATCTGACATATGTTCATTCTCTGCCCAGCTCAGTCTTAGAACCATCTGAGCTCAGCCATCCAACTTCCTTCTTTTGAGTTGCTACTGAGATGTTATAAACTCAGGGCTTTCCCTTACTCAGCAAGTTTAAGAAATTTAGCTTTCTGTCATCAAAGGGTGGCTCTGGTGGTCTTTGTGAGGTGCTTTGTCAAAGTCAATGGGTGCATTGCTATATAGAAAATGAAGAGTGAGGTTGGGTGTGGTGGCTCATGCCTGTAATCCCAACACTTCAGGCGGCCAAGGCAGGAGAATTGCTGGAGTTGAGGAGTTCGAGACCAGCTGGGGCAATATAGTGAGACCTCATCTTTACAAAAAGTTAAAAATTTAGCTGAGCATGGTGGTGTATACCTGTAATCCTAGCTACTTGGGAGGCTGAAGTGGGAGGATTGCTTGAGCCCAGGAGACAGAGGCTGCAGTGAGCTGAGTCTGCATTATTGCACTCCAGCCTGGGTAAAAACAACAACAACAAACAGCAAACAAAAAACAAAAGAAAGAAAAAAGAAAAGCTAAGAGTGGGCAAAAAGGACAAAACAGAAACAACCCTGAATATAACTTGAAGCAAGGTTTTATTAAGTATAAACTTCTTGGAATTAGCAATCAATTGATAAAATTAGCCATCGTCCTTGATTTGAGGAGAGCAGGCCTCTGCATTTGCAGACAGTGACAAACTATGATTGAATGGTGGAAAACTACTATAGAAGAACATTGTGGAAGTGTTGAATCCCAAGTGGCTACAATCTCTCTTCAAACAAATGATCCCCTACCTGCCAAAAACTATGGGATGATTTTTGGTCCCTACCTGTCTGCAGTATTTGATGATGTAGATCACGCCCTTCTTAAAATTTTTCTGTAGACTTTCATGATGCTGTGCTTTCCAGATTATCTTTCATCCTCTCTGATAATTCCTTCTCAATTCTGTCTCTTTGGAGAGAGATCAAGCAGGATAAAAAGTAAGAAATGACCATTGAGTTTGTGGTTATGATGCCATCCATGCTGTTAGCAAAAGTCATGGAGCAGAGCAGACAGTAGACAGATTGTAAGGGATAGAAGGAAGGGTAGCAACAGTGTCTGTGGGCCTCTGTTTCTAAAATTTGGAGATCGTTGTTGCTTTTGTTTACTTTGGGTTTTTCTTTCATTGATTTTTGCTCTTCCCTGTCTGCCAATTTTCAAGCAGTTAGTGTTCATCTGCCACGCACAGGAACTGTTCCTGGAGCTGTTGTGATGCAGAGATGGCAAGTCCCCTCACCATCCTCCAGGAACAGATATCTGAGGATGAAGAAGAGAAGCCAAGCACAACGGGCAACACAGAAGATGGTGAATGCCCCGTGAACCCTGCTATAGACTGAATATATGTATCCCTTTCAAATTCCTATCTTGAAATCCTAACTCTCAAGGTGATGGTATTAGGAGGTGGGGCCTTTGGGAGGTGATGAGATCCTGAGGGTGGAGCCCTCATGAACGGGATTAGTGTCTTTATAAAAGAGACCCCAGAGAGCTCACTTGCCCCTCCCTCCATGTGAAGACACAGTGAGAAGGCATTCTCTATGAATCAGGAAGGAGGCCCTCACCAGACACAAAATCTGCTTGTGCCTTGATCTCGGACTTTCAGCCTCCAGAACTGTAAGAAATAAATTTGTTGTTTGTAAGCCACCCAGCCTATACTATTTTGTAATAGCCACTGGAATGGACTGAGACAAGCCCCCAGGTTACCTGGAGAGATTTGTTTTTAAAAATTGAAGAGACGTGACCATATTTAGATAGGAAGATAAAATCTAGAGGAATGTTAATGTGTGTTCATGTTGGTACTCATTAAAAGTGAACTTTACCACGTTAAGCCAGAGGCATTCATTGTCTTGAAGATTTTAAAGACTATTACAGCAGGAATGCAAAAGCAAAGTAAATATCTAACTTTTAATCACCAAAATAGGTTCTGAAACCCGTTTCAGGGGCTGTGGTTGAGAATGAAAACTATTTCCACACAGCTTACTACTTGTATCAACATGCTTTGGCTATCCCAGTTCATGATTAGAAAGAGCCTAAATCAATCCCTTACTGTGGTGAGAATGTACGATTTGAAATTCAGGAGCTCTCTCTCTCAGTAGCCAAGTTCCCCGTGACAAAGAGGGCTTATTAGTTGTGATTGTGTTCAGCTGCAAGCTACAGAAAGAAAAAAGGCTAAGTAAGAACGACTTTTCAAAGAGATGTTTATTTTTCTTACCAAGAAAAAATGTGAAACATATAACAAGGCAAAAGGGTGACTGAAAGTCTTCCAAATGTCATATGACAGTACTGTCCAACAGGCTAGCTAAAGGCTAATTTCATTCTCTAGGAGAATGTACCTTTGATTGACACTTTCTATTAATTAGGGTCCATACTCTGTAAACTTACAAGTAAATGTGTAGATTTTTGACTAAGAGTAGTAGAAAGGATAACCCCAAAGGTGGTGGCTTTATTGCCCTGTAGGGTAGCAAGGGCTTTGATGCTAGCTTAAGCTTCTATCAGCACATTTTTCTTGTTTGAATATATAAATTTCAGTTTCTCGATCTCTGAACCAGCTTTACTATACTGCAGGTTTCTTCATTAATGAGTCAAGTAAATTTTTACACACATTCATCTATATTTAGGACTATGTGGGGGTGGAATGAAGATCTGGGGATCTAGCTGCTCCTTTAAAGGATTTTTACCCCATCTGTTTTTGGCTCCACCCTGCAACCCACCTTCGGCAGGCTCTCTCTCCTTCTAATTCCTAAGCCTTTCTGGGGTTCTGTGACATGAATCACCTTGCTTCTTCTTGGCTTCCCACCTCGCAGGCACTTAGCTTTTTCTGCTTTATTGTATTATTTGCCACTTGGCCATCTACTTTCCAGCTTTCAAAATTTTGTTGTCATATCTCATCTGCTGTCATTTTTGTGGGCTTTTTGCTTCCTTGTGAGTTTATGCCTTAAAAAATTTCCTTTCAGTCTTTCTAGTGGGGTTTGAAAAGGGGCCTAAGATATAGATATATGATCAATATATGTGTGTGTATATATATATATATATATGAGATCTATATATATATATATATGAGATCATATATATATAGAGAGATCTATATATATATATGAGATCTCATATATATATATGAGATCTCTATATATATATGAGATCATATATATATATGAGATCAATCTGCCTTGCTTAACTAGAACTGAATGATTTCAAAATGTAGCCCCAAATATAGCAGTGGTTTCTTTCTCCACAAATGAAGAAATGCATCAAGGGTTGAAAGAGGGCCAAACTTCTGGTGATTAAGCTGTTTGGACCTTGGTATGATTTCTTTTAAAACATTTAAAAAATATTTATGCCCAATATTTTATGCTGAACATTATAAATCACAGTACTTTGGATCTCAAGTGATAAATTCAGACTATTCAGTATATTAAATGCAATCCCACTATTGACTCTTTATCCAAAGGAAAAGAGATCAGGCTGGGTGCAGTAACTCATACCTGTAATCCCAGCACTTTGGGAGGCTGAGGTAGGAGGATCGCTTGAGGCGAGGAGTTCAAGACCAACCTGGGCAACATAGTGAAGTCCTGTCTCTACAAAAATATTTAAAAATTGACTGAGTGTGGTGGTACATGCCTGTAGTCCCAGCTACTCAGGAGGCTGATGTGGGAAGATTGCTTGAGGCCAGGAGTTGGAGACTGCAACTGCTATGATCTCGCCTCTGCACTCTAGCCTGGAAAACATAGTCAGACCCTTTCTCTAAAATAAATCAATAAAAAAATAAGAAATCAATATATCAAAGGGATACCTGCACCCCCATATTTACTGAAGCACTATTCACAACAGCCAAGATGTGAAGTCAACCTAACTGTTCATCAACAGACATATGGATGAAAAAAATGTGGTATATATACAAATGGGATACTATTCAGTTATAAAAAAGAATAAAATCCTGTCATTTGCAGCAATATCGATGAAACTGGAGGTCATTATGTTGAGTGAAACAGGCACAGAAAAACAAATATTGCATGTTGTCATTCATATGTGAGAGCTAAAAAAGTTAATCTCATGGAGATAGAAAGTGGAATGACAGAAACCAGAGGGTAGGAAAGGTGTACGGGATGGGGGGTGCAATCATACAGTGAGATAGAAAGAATAAATTCTAATGCTTGATAGCAGAGTAGGGTGACTGTGGTTAACAACAATATATTGGATATTTCAAGATAGCTAGAAGAGAGGACTTGAAATATACTCAACACATAGAAGTAATAAATGCTTAGGTGATAGATACCCTAAATGTCCTGACTTGATCATTATACATTCTATGCATGTAACAAAATATCACATGTGCCTCAGAAATATGTACATATATAGTATATCAAATAAATAAATAAATGCACCACTGAATTGCACTTTGGAAAGTAGCAAGCACTGGGACATGCAGAAATGGTCCTTGCTGGCGTTATCAGTGTCACACTTGTGTGCAGTGTCAGCATCTTTTGCTTGATAGTTAATGAACTCTGGTATGGAAAAGCCATCTTATACATGCTTCCTGTGACTTTTCACAGTATGTTGAAGAAACATGCTCTGAGTAGTGGCAATTTAGTCAGATTACTTCCATACTGATTCAAGAAGCATATTGCTAACATCCAGCTGTCCTAAGTGAATAAAGGAGTGTGAAAAAACTGTCATTTTTGTTAGGCTGGACAAAGAAAATATGGCACATATACACCATGGAATACTATGCAACCATAAAAAAAGACGAGTTTGTGTCCTTTGTAGAGACATGGATGAATCTAGAAACCGTCATTCTCAGCAAACTGACACAAGAACAGAAAACCAAATACCACATGTTCTCACTCATAGGCGGGTACTGAACAATGAGAACATCTGGGCACAGGGAAGGGAACAACACTCACTGGGCTAGGTGGGGAGGGAGGGGAGGGGAGGGGAGGGGAGGAATAGCAGGGGGTGGGGTGGGGAGGATGGAGAGGGATAGAGGGATAACGCAGGGAGAAATGCCTGATGTAGGTGACGGTTGGGGGAGGGGATGAAGACAGCAAACCACCATGGCGTGTATGTACCTCTGCAACAATCCTGCAGGATGCAGGATGTGCACATGTACCCCAGAGCCCAAAGTACAATAATAAAAAAAAAACCTATTATTTTAAGCTGACAGCTACTTAACACTACTTGCATGAACAAACTAACAAGCAAAAAGAAAACTAGTAAAACCCCTACATTTTAACTTAAAAAAAAAAAAAAAAGAAGAAGAAACTGTCATTTTACTCATACACTATAGTTGGCATCTATTGTTGCCCCATGTCCATTATCCATTCAACCTTTTTTGGTATAATTCTTTGATTTTACTTTGGAAGTCCAGCCCTCCTTGCATATCAGACTCTGTGCTTTGCAGAGAGTTGAATTCATCCCCTTCTCCTGGGGTGGATGGTGACTCAGGTGTGACCAGTCAAAGCATTGCCTTCCCTTGGCCATAGAAACAGATTCATGGATGGGCATGTGACCCCGTTGGACTTAGCCAATAAATCTCATACACTTCAGTTGGGGATACTGGAAGAGTGGCATGCTGAACTTCTACATGAGAGCATATGTGACTGGAATAGCTGGAAGACACTCTGCAGAGCCTGAAATTGAAACTAACGTGACAGAAGGCAGAGAGGAAAGATAGAGACAAAGCCAGTTGTGATAATATTGCTTGGAGTATCTGAATTCAGTTGTGTGAGCTAATAAACACTCGATGGCTTAAGGCAGTTGCAATTATTTTTCTGTCACCTAGCAAATCTTTGCATTGCTGCTTGCATAGCGGGTGCTGCGTCAGTACTGGCTCCCACAATAATTTTTACCTAAATAAAAAATCACTTTTGTAACCAGGGTATTCAGAGATCAACAGAAGAAAACACTGAGCACATCTCACTCATGTATACGCATTACATATGCCAAAAGCAAACATATTTTAGCCGTAATGTAAAATATCTGCTCACATAAACACCATAATAAGTATTTGTTTATGCAGAATGCCATTGATATTAGATGATGTACAACACCATCATTTGATAAGAGAGTTTTGCCAACAGACCATTACATTTTCCTTCCTAACACGACATTTCTATTAACTTTGTGAGTTGTTTTACAAGTTTTTGGCAGCAGTACAACTTGAACCTTTAGCATCCTGGAAAGCACAATTTTTAGCTTATTCTGGAAAATCTCAGTGGGTTCACCAGAGAGGTCATTGTGCATTTGTTTTTGAAAAGCATAAAAAGGCTGTGGTGGCTTCCTGCCACTATTTGACAGTTTCATAATAGGCGAAGCACAGGCATCTATAGATAACATCTAATTCTCATATAATTATTGTATTTCTCATTCCTATTCCCTTTTTTTGCCATCACTATTACATATTCCTTTGTCCTAGTAATAGAGTCATGCTCTATATTCACACTGACTTCTTATGTATTATTTGCATTTATGAAGTTATCCCACACTGCAGTATTTACATAACTTTTTCTTAACCGCTTTTATACTACAATGAACTGTTGATCCATTTTTAAAAGTTGGGAATATAATGGTGCACTATGGTTACAACAAAAAATCCAAATTGGACAAATGTAAGTAATAATATGTAAATGACAAAAATATATTAGCTGACATCAAATGTACTCTAGCAACTGAATATCGGCAAAAGGAACTAACTAGTAGAGCCTTTATAGTGAATGGATAAACTTTAGGATCGTGATGATAATTGAGAACATAATGAAGTTTCTGTGAAAATCATAATTTAGGCCAGATGTGGTGTCTCACGCCTGTAATCCCAGCACTCTAAGAGGCTATGGTAGGCGAATCACTCTACATCAGGAGTTTGAGACCAGCCTGGCCAACATAGTGAAACTCTATTTTCTACTAAAATTACAAAAATTAGTCAGGCATGGTGGCATGTACCTGTAGTCCCAGTCCCAGCTATTCAGGAGGCTGAGGCAGGAGAATCATTTGAACAGGGGAGGGGGAGGTTGCAGCAAGCTGAGATCATGCCACTGTACTCCAGCCTGGAAGAAAGCGCAAGACTCTGTCTCAAAAAGACAAAACAAACAAACAAACAAACAAGCAAACGAAAAACATGGAAAGGCGTCCCATGCTCATGGATTGGAAGAATTAATATTGTTAAAATGTTCATACTACCTTAAGCAATCTGTAGATTCAACGTAAGCTCTATCAAAATACCAATGACATTCTTTACAGAAATAGAAAATCAATCCTAAAATTTGTGTAGAACCATAAAAGACCCCAAATAGCCAAAGCAATTCTGAGCAAAAAGAACAAAGCTGGAGTAATCACACTACCTGACTTCAAAATATTCTACAAAGTTATAGTAAACAAAACAGCATGGTAGGGGTGTAAAAACAGACATATAGACCAAAGGAACAGAATAAAAAAGTCCAGAAATAAATCCACACATTTGCATCCAACTGATTCTTGACAAAGGAGCCAAGAACATACAGTAAGGAAAGGACAGTCTCTTCAATAAATGGTGCTGGGAAAATTTAATATCCATATGCAGAAGAAAAAAACTAGACCCCCCTCTCTCACCATATACAAAAATTGACTCAAAATGGATTAATCATCAGGAAAATGCAAATCAAAACCACAATGAGATATTGTCTTTCCCAAGTTAAAATGGCCATTACCAAAAAGACAAAAAATAACAAATGCTAACAAGAATGAGGAAAAAAGAAAACTCTCATACTGTTGGTGGGAATGTAAATTAACATAGCCATTATGGAAAACAGCATGGGAGTTCTTCAAAAAACTAAAAATAGAAATACCATATAATCCAGCAATCCCACTTCTGGGTATATATTTAAAAGAAAGGAAATCAGTATGTCACAGAGATATCTGCACTCCCATATGTATTGCAGCAGTATTCACAATAGCCAAGATATAGAATCAACCTTAATGTCCATCAATGAATGAATGGATAATATGATGCATATGCCACAATGCTATTTAGCCTTTAAAAAGATGAAATTCTGTCACTGTAGCAACGTGGATGAGCCTGGAGGTCATTATGTTAAGTGAAATAACCCAGGCACAGAAAGATAAATATTGCATGTTCTCACTCATGTGAGAGCTAAAAAAAAGATGGTTGCATGGAGGTAGAGAGTAGAATGATGGTTACCAGAGGCTGGGAAGGGAAGAGGGGAGTGGGGGATGAAGAGACATCAGTTAATGTGTATGCACACACAGTTACATAGAAGGAATAAGTTCTAGTGCTTGATGGCACAGTAGGGTGACTACAGTTAACAATAATATTTTGTATATTTAAAAATAGCTAGAAGAGAAGAATTGCAATGTTCCTAATAAAAAAATGATAAATATTTGAGGTGATGGCTATCCTAAATATCCTGATTTGATCATTATACATTGTATACAGCTATCAAAATATAATGTGTCCCATAAATGCATACAACTATTACATATCAATTTTAAAAGGTGATTGGGGACACGGAAACATTGACAGTAGGAGAAAGAACCATTGGCATCAACATTATGATTTGCTAAAATATCAGCAGCCCACAAGTTGGATGGGAAGTATGTTTTTGAAAAGGTTTTATTAAGTAAGAATTGGTGTGTTTTGAGACATTTATTTTTTAATTAAAAATTTTTAATTGTGGTAAAATATACATAACATAGACTTTACTATCTTAACCATTTTTAAGTATAGTTTAGTAATGTTAAGTGTATCCACATTGTGGTGCAACCAATCTCCAGAACTTTTTTGTTTTGCAAAATTAAAACTCTTTACCCATTAAACAGTAACTTTCTATTTCTTCCCAGCCCCCGGCAACCATCATTCTACTCTCCGTGTCTAAGAATTTGACTACTTTAGGTACTTCATAGGTGGAATCATAAACTATTTGTCTTTTTGTGACTGGCTTCTTTCATTTAGCAGAATGTCCTCAAGGCTTGTCCATGTTGCAGCATGTGCCAGAATTTTCCGTTTTTTCTAGGCTGAATATTCTTCCACTGTATGTGTATACCACATATGTTTATCCATCTTTCTGTTGATGGTATTTGTGCAAGACAACTATTATTTTTTAAAATTTAGTTATCATTTTATATGTATGTATACCTTGCTTAATTCTTATATAAGCTGATAAGAGACAGAAATTTCATTTAGTTAAAAATATCAATCAATCGATCAATCAATCAATCAAACAAAACCTACCTAGAGTTACTTAGCCATACTAAGTTTCGGATATGTGGTTTTCTAACTTGTTAAAAAGAAACTTTACATTAACTTCACTATTTAAGATCTGAACCTAACTATTTTCTGGGCTCAGGAAGATTTTCTTTAATGAATTATATATATATACAAACACACACACACATACAAACACTCATATATGTATCTATAATATAGAACGTTTATATGTCTCCTGTTCTTTAAACTACATATACGACCCAACAAAGAAATAGAGGTGATTAGTCATTTACTAAATGATTTATAATAAGATTTATTTTAAATCTTGTCCTGAATTTGTTTAAATTTCACTTATTTTTATAAAAATCAGGTTCATATAGAAAGTTTCAGAGATATATCTGAAACATATCCCACCACAGGGATTATCAAGTGAAACACAACTCCCAACAGAGTGGGAAAGAGAAGTGGCTGTCAGGAAGCCTGGGAAAAAGTTGGAGAACTGCCCTCCCCAACTGGATATTCAGATGAAGATGCCTTATATGGTCCTACTCTCTGGAACCAAGGAATTCTTTTGGGGGCCCTGATCCAGGCTAAGAGAGAGGCAGGGAAAGACAAGATTTAGAAAGAGTACCATTTGAGACATTTATCTCTACTGCTCTCACTGCGGAGTCTTTATGTTTGCTTTTAATTGACGTAGTCCAATAATGATGCATGAAAAATGCAATAATGACCATGAGAAAATTTCAGACCTAGGGTAGGCACTGTTGGTTTACTGTCAAGATTCCCTTCACCAAATGATGGACATACCAGTGAGTGCTATTTACTAATGGTTCACAGCTGCTCCCTTCTTTGGACACTAGCCCTCAGCCAAACGAGTCACTTCAGGGAGGTTACACCTCCATCACCTCCCATGAAACAGCCCACAGGCAATGACTGACTGACTCCCATAAAAGACCAGCTCCTTGTCTCAAAATGGGACCGACAGTGGTTCTGATCATGTTCCGGAGTGGCCCATGGGTTCAGGCTAAGGGAAGTCATTAGCAGAGATCACTTCCTTGCCTAGCTCCCTCTCCGGCCCCATCCTGCTTCCTTCACACGCCTTCTTCTGAGAGCGCGTCTCCATCAAAGCACTGACACAAAAGTCCCCATCTCAGTTTCTGCCCCCAAATAATCCAACCTGAGCCAGGATTTTGTATCAGAGAGTAATATGATCCATATCTCTCACACACAAAAAATGTGCAGCACAAGCCAGCCTGTAAATATTTAAGTGCTTTCAGTAGAGTCTATATAGAATTATGCTTAATAAACAAAGCCTGCTACCCCAGCACTACAAACAGGAACCTTTTACGGTGAATATAGATTGTGGTCTCATTCTTGTTTTTGTTTTCTCTCATTTTTGTTTCCCATCCTCTTCGACTTTGACCAAGTTGATGTGGCTACTGAGTCATCTGGGATTCTATTCTCTGCCTTGTGAGGCCACAAATGCATTTATCACTTCCTTGGGGGTGTCACAACCCACAGGAGAGTGCAGGTACATAAATCACAATTTCAGTTAACTGATTTACATCAACAGTGATACCTGCTCTGTGAACTGTAACTCTTATATGCATAGCATTCCTCTTCTTGGTACCTAAGTTCTCTTTGGTGATAAATTTTAAATAAGAAAACTGCTTTGGCAAGTGGCACTGGTGTAAAAAAAAGAAAATGAAAACTACTTCTTAATACAGAACCATAGAAACAAACAAAGGAACTAAATGAGGATGATGAGGCCAATATACCCTTTTTCACAGTTAAGGATATTTCCAAGTAGCATTTTTAGGACAAAGAGCATATCTTACTCATCTGATACTTAATAAATAATGGTTGATTTACATTCTACCAAAAAGATATATGCACTCACATGTTCATCACAGCACTATTCACAATAGCAAAGACATGGGATCAACCTCATTGCCCATCAATGGTGGATTGGGTAAAGAAAAAGTGGCGCATATATATCATGGAATACTATGCAGCCATTAAAAACAATGAAATTATGTCCTTTGCAGCAACATGGATGAATTCACTCATCCTGAGTGAATTAACACAGAAACAGAATATCAAATATCCTATGTTCTCACTTATAAGTGAGAGCTAAATCTTGGTACACATGAACATAAAGATAGGAACAACAGACACTAAGGACTCCAAAAGGAGGGGGAATCAAGGGTTGAAAAACTGTCTACTGGGTACTATGTTCACTATCTGGGTGATGGGATCAATAGAAGCCCAAACCTCAGCTTCATGCAACATACTCTTGCAACAAACCTGCACATGTACCTACTGAATTTGAAATAAAAACTTAAATTTTTAAAAATGATGTCGATTTAAATCATGGGAGGAATCAGAATTACCAGGAAAGTACTAGAAACACAGTGGCAAAGTATCCTTCCAAGATTTCCTCTCATAAGAGGTTTATGTTTTCCTTTGCAACAAAATTCCCTCCTAGTTTAAACCTACCTTCATGACATGATTTCATTCCCAACTCCATGTCTTATTTCACATTTTTACTCATTTATTTAACTCTTTTCTCTAGGAGTTCCAGCCAGTCACTGAAAACTTAAATTTTAGTTTGGCTGTTTGCTGATGACTTCTGAGCAAGTACTATAATCTCATGAGTAACAGTTTCCAAAGTGACAATGTACATTTGGTTGTGTCTTGGAAATGCTCCCTTCTTTGTCCACTCTTATTTACATATTACAGCAGAATATGGGGGAAAAAATTAGCTTCATATTCAGACAGCTGTCCAAGCAGTGTGTGTTCAAGGTGCCTAAGATATGGAATTGTATTAGTCATCTCTTGCTGCATAACAACAGCTTGAACAACAAACATTTATTATCTGTTTCTGAGGTTCAGGAATTCAGGAGTGACTTAGCTGGGTAGCTCTGTTACTGAAAAGGGGTCCCAATTCATACCCCAAGAGAGGGTTCTTGGATCTTGCGCAAGAAAGAATTTGGGGCAAGTCCATAGAGTAAAATGAAAGCAAGTTTATTAGAGAAGTAAAGAGACAAAAGAATAGCTACTCCATCCTCTCTCCGGTCCGTGCCTCCAAGATGACAAAAAAAAGAAGGAACAATGGTCTTGCCAAAAAGGGCCGCGGCCACGCGCAGCATATTTGCTGCACGGACCATGCCCGATGCGTGCCCAAGAACAAGGCCATTAAGAAATTCATCATTCGAGCCGGGCGCGGTGGCTCAAGCCTGTAATCCCAGCACTTTGGGAGGCTGAGGCGGGTGGATCACGAGGTCAAGAGATCGAGACCATCCTGGTCAACATGGTGAAACCCCGTCTCTACTAAAAAACTACAAAAAATTAGCTGGGCATGGTGGCGCGTGCCTGTAGTCCCAGCTACTCAGGAGGCTGAGGCAGGAGAATTGCCTGAACCCAGGAGGCGGAGATTGCGGTGAGCCGAGATCGTGCCATTGCACTCCAGCCTGGGTAACAAGAGCGAAACTCCGTCTCAAAAAAAAAAAAAAAAAAAGAAAAAGAAATTCATCATTCGAAACATAGAGGAGACCGCAGGCATCAGGGACATTTCTGAAGCTAGCATCTTCGATGCCTACGTACTTCCCAAGCTGTATGTGAAGCTACATTACTGTGTGGGTTGTGCAATTCACAGCAAAGTAGTCAGGAATTAGTCTCGTGAAGCCCGCAAGGACTGAACAACCCCACCCCAATTTAGACCTGTAGGTGCTGTCCCACGACCCCCACCAAAACCCATGTAAGGAGCTGAGTCCTTAAAAGACTGAAGACTATTCTCTGGAGAAAAATTAAATGGAAATTGTACTTAAAAAAAAAAAAAGAATGGCTACTCCATAGGCAGAGCAGTAGCATGAGTTGCTTGACTAAGTATACTTATGGTTATTTCTTGATTATATGCTAAAGAAGGGGTGAATTATTCATGAGTTTTCCAGGAAAGGGGTAGGGAGTTCCCACCCTTGCTCCCCACACCCCCCCCCAGCTAAGGGTTCCTCCCCCTTTTAGACCATATAGAGTAGCTTCCAGACATTGCCACGACAATTATAAACTGTCTAAACTGTCGTGGCACTGGTGGGATTGTCTTTTAGCATGTTAATGTATTATAATTAACATAATGAGCCGTGAGGATGACTAGAGGTCACTTTCATCACCATCTTAGTTTTGGCAGGTTTTGGCTGGCTTCTTTACTGCATCCTGTTTTATCAGCAGGGTCTTTGTGACCTGTATCTTGCGTCAACCTCCTATCTCATCCTGTGACTTAGAATGTCTCAAACCTCCTGGAAATGCAGTCCAACAGGTCTCAGCCTTATTTTACCCAGCTCCTATTCAACATGGAGTCACTCTGGCTCAAATGCCTCTGACAGCTCTGGCTCAGGGTCTCTCAGGAGTCTGCGATCAAGCTGTTGACCAGGGATGTAGTTATCTAAAGTCCTGACTGAGGCTGGAGGAGCCATTTCTAAGATGATTAACTCACACGACTATTGGGAGGAGGCCTCAGTTCCTTCTTATGTGGGCCTCTCCACAGAATGCCTGAGTGGCCTCATGATGTGGCAACTGGCTTCCAAACCCAGAGCTAGTGATCTAAGAGAAAATGCTTCTGTAACCGTATTGCCTTTTATGCTTAGTCTCGGAAGTGACACACACAGAAATTTTATGGGTACATTTTAAACCACAACACTGCTTCCTAACATCTCTCTTGTTCTTCACAGAGCCTCTCTCAAATTTGCAAAGTGCTTTTTAATATGATTTTGAGGTCAAATTAATGTCAATCTATTCATAAACCTATAATGAGAACAGACAGGATTTTTAAAAATTCACGAGCATTATTTTATTTAACTTTTTTGCAGTAATTTGAGATTCACAGAAAATTGCAAAAATAATACAAGGAACTCTTGTATAACTTTAACCCAGAATTTCCAAATGTTACCACATTTGCTTTATCAACAAACATGTAACAACAAACATGTATTATTTTCTCTCTCTCTCTCTCTCTGTCTCTCTCACTCGAGAACTGGAGTGACAGGCATAAGTCTCAATCACTGAGGTTTATTAAGCCACTTTAGAGTGCTTATGGGAAAAACACGAGCCACAGACACATTTGCCGCTGTTTTTCTGAAGTTTTCAGATTTAGGGAGGACAGAAGCAGATAGACAGTTAGGTAAATACTGTGTTTTATATAAGATAAAGTGACTGAAAAGAGAAAGGGAGTAAAGGAAGAGTCAGTTACACAGACATCTCTGGGTAGGCGGAGGAATGAGCCTTGTCTTTGTTCTGCACCTGGGAAGATAAACTTGTGATGACATTATCAGTGCAGAATGGAACAGACTAGTTTTATGAGCTAGACCTAAAGTTACCATTGGCATGTCCTTGTTTCTGGGAGGTCAGCAAAGAATTTACTTATGAATAATCTGTGGAAGCCGTCCTTCCCAGATACTCGAGGCCTTTTACCTCTCCACGGGGATCTGACTGCTTCCTTACTGTTAGTAACAGGTATTCATTTTGAAGAGGGTGTTGCAATGATCTTTCCTTTTGCATAAGAAGGCTGGAGGATCCTGAGATTTTTTAAATTTTCCTTTCCACTTTCCATCTATTTTCTTTTTCTGAGTCATTTGAAAATAAGTTGCAGACATAATACCCTTCTACCCCTGAGAACTTCAGTGTACATTTCTTAAACACAAGGATATTCTCTTGTATAACCACAATATGATTATCAAAATCAAAAAAGTCACTATCATCTAACATACAAATTTTATTAAATTTGTACCAATTGTCCCACTAATGTACTTTCAAGTAAAAGGGGGGAAGAAGAAAACCTATTTTTTTCCCCTCAATCAGGATCCAGTCCAGGATACATAGCACTTAATGGTCATGCCTCCTCTAATCTGAAGCAGTTCCTGAGTCTTTCTTTGTCTTTCATGACCTTGACATTCTTGATGTCTATAAGTCATTTATTATGTAGCGTTTATCACAGTTTGGGAGCAGATGGTATTCAATTTGCTTAGAAACCTTATTATCATTTCTCTGTAAGCTTCGTGAATCTTCCTGAGACACACATAAAAATAAGGAGTCCTAAATATATATATTTTTTGAGACAGAGTCTCGCTCTGTCTCCAGGACCAAGTGCAGTGGTGTGATCTCAGCTCATTGCAACCTCCACCTCCCGGGTTCAAGCGATTCTCCAAGCAGTCCTAAATATTTTTAAAGAATTTTTTTTTAAGACAGGGCCTCACTGTATCCCCCAAGCTGGAGTGCAGTGGCACGATCTTAGCTCCCGGGCTCAGGTGATCCTCCCACCTCAGCCTCCCTAGTAGCTGCAACTACAGGCATGTGCCACCACACTTGGCTAATTTTTTAAATTTTTAGTAGAGCCTGTTGCCCAGGCTCCTGAGCTCAAGCGACTTCCCACCTCAGCCTCCCAAAGTCCTAGAATTACAGGGATGAGCCACTTAGCCCAGCCTAAACATTTTTAGTCCATTAATGGCTTGTGAGCTGATAATTTTTAGAATTGGTAAATAAAGGGAAAAATTAAACACTGACCTTGCCTTCCATATCAATCTTTACCACTGGGGAACCAAATATAGATGAGATAGATGAGAGAGGTTTCTCTTTTTTTATTTTTTTTTAAGAGACAAAAAAAAAAAAAAAAAAAAAAAAAAAGCCTGTGTTGCCCAGGCTGGAGTGCAGTGTCA
The DNA here is from genome assembly GCF_009761245.1 of Sapajus apella. NCBI lineage: Eukaryota > Metazoa > Chordata > Mammalia > Primates > Cebidae > Sapajus > Sapajus apella. The sequence continues at coordinate 12,677,637 of NW_022436957.1, forward strand.
TGATCAAAGCTCCCTGTAACCGAACTCCTGGACTCAAGCAATCCTCCAGCCTCAGCCTTTCGTGTAGCTGGGACTCCAGGTGGATGCCACCTGGCCTGGCTAATTTTATTTCTTTTATAGATACAGAAGCTCCGTACGTTGCCCAGGCTGGTCTTGAATTCCTGGCCTCAAGAAATTCTTCCACACTGGTCTCCCAAAGCAATGCGATTACAGGCGAGTTTGTCTTTATGTGTTTCAGCAACTAACTACCAAAGGAATGACAGAATTAAAATATCACCATTTTTCAATTCCTAATGAATAAATAGATCCAAACATTGACTATCAATGGATGCTAACATCACTAGAAGAGTCAAACATAATGTGCTTCTGGCCAGACACGCCAGAACTACTTATGAAATACAATTGCTGAAAAAGCAAACCACATTTTAACAAGTCTCTCTAAATCAGCACTGTCCAATAGAAATATGATGCAAGTCACATATGTAGTTTTAAATCTTCTAGTGGCAACATTCAAAGCAACTAAAAAGAAATATATGAAATTAATTTAATAATTATTTAACTCAATATATCATGATATCAACATGAAATAAACATGAATTAATTAGTAATTAGATAGTTTATATTCCATTGAAACCTGATGTGTATTTTACGCTTACAGCCATCTCTATTTGGACTGGTCACATTTCAAGTTTTCAATAAACACATGGGGCTAGTGGCCACCACATAGGACAGTGCAGCTCTAGACAAAACCATCAACGTGCAAGAAATACAAAAGACAAAGAAACACGTTAGACACGCCACAGAGAAGCAAATAGCCATAGCAAACCATGGGACTCTCTACAAGACAATTTTATTTCTTTAACAAATAAATTACAAGTGGGAAAAAGGAGATGGATGGGGAAATTCTACATGAGAAGAGGTTTAAGATGCATATAATCCAATCACGACCTGTGGATCTTATTTGGACCCTGATTCAAACAAACTAAAACAAATGTATGGCATTTATGACACAAATGGAAATTTGAACAATGGCTGGGTATTTTGTGATAGTAATTATTTAATTATTCAGGTGTGATGATAGTCTTGCAGTTCTATTTGTTTTAAATGAGTTGTTACCTTTTAAAGATATGTACTAAAGTATTATGGATGAAATTATACAGTGTTTTAGATTCATTTCAAAATTATTAGGGGCTTTCCATTTCTGTTAAATATCCAGAAGAGGCATATTCATACAGACAGAAAGCAGATTGGATTTTTGTGTTTGTTTTGGGACAGGATCTCCCTCTGTTGCCTGGGCTGAAGTGCACTGGTGAGATCATGGCTCACTGCAGCCTCGAAATCCTGGGTTCAAGTGATCCTCCTGCCTCAGCTTTCCAAGTAGCTGGAACTATAAGCGTGTACCACCATGCCTGGCTAATTTTTGTAAAAAAAATTTGTAGAGACAAGGCCTTGCTATGTTGCCCAGGCTGATCTCAAACTCCTGGACTCAAGTGCTCCTCCTGCCTTGGCCTCCCAAAGTACTAGGATTACAGGTGTGAGCCAGCATGCTGACCCTGAAATCAGATTGTTACCAGGTCTGGGAGGAATGGGGAGTGGGGAGTGACTGCTCAGTGGGTATGCGGTTTCCTTCCGGAGTAATGAAATGTTCTAGAATTAGATAGTGGTGATGGTTGCACGAAATGGTGAATTACTAAATGTCACTTAATTGTACACTGGTGAAATGTTGAAAATGGTTAATTTTACATTAGATGACTGTCAACACTATAGAAAATTGTTTAAATGATATGATTGAAAGATAAAAGCTATGGGGCAGGGGAGAACACGTGGGTTATGGACAAAACATTGAGTTAAGCTGGAGGTGGGTGATAGATGTATGTGGGTTCATTCTACTATTCTCTTCATTTCTGTATATATCTAAAATTTCCAATAGTAAAAAAATTAAAAATAAAATCTGTTAACCATGAGGGAAACTTGAATATGGACTGAGTATTCAATTATGTTAAGGGACATTGTTTTTGAAGTGTAATAATGTCATAGTGTTTATGAAAAAGAAACCCTTGGCCGGGCACTGCCAGTGGCTCACGCCTGTAATCCCAGCACGGGTGGATCATGAGTTCAGGAGATCATGACCATCCTGGCCAACATGGTTAAACCTCGTCTCTACTAAAAATACAAAAAAATTAGTGGGCGTGGCAATGTGTGCCTGTAGTCCCAGGTACTAGGGAGGCTGAGGCAGGAGAATTGCTTGAACCCAGGAGGCAGAGGCCACTGCACTCCAGCCGGGGCGACAGAGTAAGGCTCCATCTCAAAAAAGAAAAAAGAAAAGAAAAAGAAACCCTTACCATCTACCAATGCTTTCTGTATTATTTATGGGTGAAATGACATGATATCTGGAATTTGCATTAAAATACTCAAGCACAAAAGAAAAAAGCAGGGAGGGGATAGTTTGAAAGATGATTTTGAAAGTGCTGACCACTGTTTTAGCTGAGTGATAAGTATAAAGAGGAGTATTTTATCAATCTCTCAAATTTTTATGTCTCAAATTTTTGTAATAAAATATTTTTAAAATACATCAACCCTTATCAGCAACCCTTTTGCAGCCCCATTTGTTCATTCCAATATGTAAACCCTCACAGCAACTCTGGTATCTAAGTGGTTTTTAATGTTAACATTAAACAGAAATTTGAAACAAAATAACAATATTGAGGCATGCCTTTCTCTTTGAAAATAGTGAAATATCTGGCAACTGGTCCAATTGTTTTGTTGTTTTAGAATGAGACTGCATGAGACAGTTCAGCACATCTGGATGACAATGGCTGCTTTCCTTTCGCACGGGAAGAAATAGAAGTGCATGTTCATTTTGAAGAGGATGTTTATTTCACATGTGATGTATTATCTTCATGAGACTCCACTCTTTAACTAAAATGGGTGTTAGGAACAGGATTACTGCAAATAAACTGGATTTTTTAAAGCTTCAGAACCTCTTGGAGGAATACGTGTTTGTAAACAGTTTCTATATTATTACACATGCCAATTAGGTAACTATGAAAATAAGAACACTCGATTAAAGCATTAAAAAGTTGATCACCTCTGTAATCATTTCCATTTTAGAAATAGAGTACTGTACTTGCATTGACAGAAAAAGGCTTTAATGCACAATAAGGCTTTAATCCAAGGCCTGTGCAATAGAAAACTTGGAAACATTTTGTAGTTCACAAAACTCATCCTCAATTTTGACTGAAACCAGCTGTTTCATTTAAGCCAACAGAGATTTAAAAAAAGTAAATAAAAAACAACTATGGTTTCTGGAGCCAGATCCTACAGAGCAATGCCTCAACAGACTTCTGATCCTTTAAGAAATCACTACTAGAAACCTTTTACAAGTGTGTTATGTCTCCAGGGATTGTTTTAAAGAATTGGCTTAAAATGCATATTTAGCTACGTGTATGAGAGTTCATCAAATATATAACATGATTCACTGGGACAGTTATAATCAAATAGAGGAACAATAAAAAGTATTGGTGATGAAGCAGGGAAACTGGAACACTCATACGCTGCTGATGGGAATATAAAAAGGTGCAACCACTCTGAAAAACAGTCTAGCAGATCCTCAAAAAATTAAACATAGAGTTACTGTATCACCCAGCAGTTCCACTCCTAGGTATATACCCAAGAGAAATGAAAACATGCATCCACATTAAAACTTGTCCACAGATGTTCATAGCAGCATGACTCATAATAACCATAAAGTAGAAAATCCCAAATGTTCACCAGCTGATGAATGGAGAAACAAAATGTGATATAGGCACATAATGGAATATTATTCAGTGAAGTACTAACACATGCTACAACACAGATAAACACTAAAAACATATTAGGCAAAAGATGTCAGACACAAAGGACAAATATTGCAAGAATCTATATTAATATGTATAGACTTGTTTATGAAATGTCCAAAACAGGCCAATCTAGAGAGACAGAGTGATTGCCTGGGACTGGGTTGGATAGGTTAAGGAAAAATGGGAGCTTCTTTTTGAGATGATGAAAGTGTTCTAGAGTTATTAGTGATGGCTGCACAACTTTGTAAATGTACTAAAACCCACTGAATTTTACACTTTAAAATGGTGAATTTTATGGCATGTGAATTATGTCTCAATAAAAAAAGTGTTTTTAAACACATAGCATGCTACTAGCACATCCCTATTTATTTCTAGAAGCAAATGAAGAGCACTGTGTAGTGGGTAAGATAACAACCTAGTTACTCTCCTTTGCCGAAGTCATGTTTGGAATTTAACTCTCCAGACATATGAGTCTACACTGAACCAAAGACGTAACACTTCACATGAGGTGTTGCCATCCTTTTGCCACTTCACTGCATTTCCAGCCAATGGAAAGAGAGGTGATTTTTGCCACCTTTGGGCCTGACCCACCTATAAACCCCAATCTTTCCAGCTCCTCTGAGTTCCCACTTGCTTTCTTTTTCTGACCACTAGATGCAGAAGATCTAGTGGAGAACTTTGAGGTCCTAGGGGATGGAGGAGCCAGTAGGCAGTGTCCCTGAATGAATATGACTAAAACCACCCTTTCTACAGGGATGACATGAGCATGAAATAAACCAGGATTATGTTAACCCACTGACATTTAGGGATTGTTATAGCAGTTAGCCTACCCTGACTCATTTGCTAAACATTCAATTTTTCAGAAATATAACCAGCTTTGGAAAATTTGATTTTCAGAATTCTATCATTTTAATCAATTATAATCCTTGCTCTCAACTCTATCGTGACTAAAACGCTGAATAACTGAAAAATTTTTTTCTTAGTCTTTTAAAAAATAGAAAAAAGCTCTAAAAAATAAACCTCTAATGATACATTTGAGTATTATGGGCAATTTTTTGAAGCACCATGAAAATATGCGGTCATGATAATAATTGTCCAAAACCCTGCTCTGGGAAACAAAGCAAGAAGCTGCTTTCCCAAGGTTAACAAGTAGTTAGAACTGTTGGCTCCAGCTTGTCTGACTTAACTATTGGGCTTTACCAGTGCACGGAAAGCTTTTAACATTTCTGCTCAGCCATTCCCAGGATCACCAAAGGCTTAATTCCATGGAGAGGGGTGAACTGCCTGATACTTTACATAACAGGGCAGCAGGGCTGCTGAAAACAATTCTTTGTTACTTGAGAGCAGCCACCTTCTCAGTTTGTTGGGCTTCAGAGGACAAAGTTAGCACAGGAAGAAAGAGGGCACATGATCACACATCTGCGTGAGTGCATGTGCACACACACACACACACACACACACACATGCACACAAGGGTGGGTGCAAGATATAAATTCACCAACATTCCATTTTTTTTTAGACAGGGTCTTGCTCTGTTGCCCAGGTGCCATCTCAGCTCACTGTAGCCTTGACCTCCCAGGCTCAAGTAATCTTCTCACCTTAGCCTCCCAAGTAGTTGAGACTACAGGTGCACACCACCATGCCTGGCTAATTTTTGTGGTTTTTGTAAAGATGAGATCTTTACAAAAGATGTTATGTTGCCCAGGCTGGTCTTGAACTCCTGGGGTCAAGCAATCCATTGGCCTTGGCCTCCCAAAGTGCTGGGATTACAGGCCACTATGCCCAGCTGAGAAAGTAACTTGTAAGATTCAATTGTCATTAGTGGTTTGTGGGGCACATGAGGGTTCAAAAACTGAAACCCCTCTCTTTCTTGATGAGTTTAGAACTACCTGGGTAAGGTCCATGTGCACATCAGCCCTGTTGTTGCTAGACTTGGGTTGGAGATGCTGATTAGGATTGTGGCCACACTCAGGCTACTTCTTATGTTTTCTGTCCCCTTCCTTCTCCCACCTCAAACAGAGTCTATAAAACAGACCCATACCTGGGAAGCTGCAAGGAAATTGCTCTCTTCTAATCATCAAGTCCCACAGGTGGTAACAGAGAGGTCCCAAACTAGGCGTGCTTTCTAGATAGAATCAGGGTTAGAGTGGGGTAGAGTGGAGTCCCTTCAGAGGGCAACAGAATTCAGAGACGGTAGTAGGAGAGAGAGGTCGGGGGGGAGAGAGAGAGAGAGAGAGAGAGAGAGAGAGAGAGAGAGAATATTAGAGAATTAGTCTGTTCTCACACTGCTAATAAAGACATACCTGAGACTGGGTAATTTATAAAGGAAAAAGGTTTAATTGACTCACAGTTCCACATGGCTGGGGAGGCCTCACAATCGTGACAGAAGTTGAAGGAGGAGCATAGGCACGTCTTACATGGCAGCAGGCAAGAGAGCGTGTGTAGGGGAACTGCCCTTTATAAAACCATCAGATCTCATGAGACTTATTCACTATCATGAGAAGAGCGTAGGAAAGACTTGCCTCCATAATTCAATTACCTCCCACCAGGTCCCTCTCATGATACATGGGAATTATGGGGGCTACAATTTAAGAAGAGATTTGGGTGGGAACACAGACAAACCATATCATGGGGGAAAAGAGAGAGAGAGAGAGAGAGAGAGGGACACTGAACCAGGAATGATCAATTTCTTCTCCCTTCATCACTTCTCTCACTTCTCTTTCCTTAGAAAAGAGTGAGGGGGGCTGGGCATGGTGGCTCACGCCTGTAATCCCAGCACTTTGGGAGGCCGAGGCAGGTGGATCACGAGGTCAAGAGATTGAGACCATCCTGGTCAACATGGTGAAACCCCGTCTCTACTAAAAATACAAAACATTAGCTGGGCATGGTGGCATGTGCCTGTAATCCCAGCTACTCAGGAGGCTGAGGCAGGAGAATTGCCTGAACCCAGGAGGCGGAGGCTGCAGAGAGCCGAGATCTCACCGTTGCACTCCAGTCTAGGTAACAAGGGTGAAACTCCATCTAAAAAAAAAAGGAAGAGCGAGGGGGGCTGGGAGAAGTGCCAATGTTACTTCATCAATATTCCCTCCTGAGGGGTAGAGAGAAAGCTTTCTCATGAAAAAAATGAGGCCAGGGGAATAGGATTGTCTCTCACACTGTTAAAGATCTGCCTTTTTTTACTACCAGCAGAAAAAACATTAAAATCATTTAAACAGGTGATTATTTAGTGTTTATATTGGCCCACCCCTTAATCAATAGCTTTCAAAATTCACCAATCTTTCAGATACACTCAGTAGTACAGTCATGCATCACCCAATGATGGGTATGTTCTGAGAAATGTGTTTTCAGGCGTCTTTGTTGTTATGTGAACATCACAGAGTGTACTTACACAAATCTTGATGGTATAGCCTACTACACACCTAGGCTATGTGAAAGTTGTCAGAATCAAAATGGAGTCGTTTGTGTTAAAAAAAAAAACAACCTGAAAAATAGAGCTGAGGAAGGATATGAAGAGAGGGTTCTCACACTTGTATGCCTTAACAAAACTACAACAAAAGCCTGCAAAAACTGCAAACTTGCACAAAGGTCATCACAACCTTCCGCAAAGACATTTGTCCAGCAACTGCCTGTCTAACCTTGAACTGGCGCCACCCTTGTTATTGATCCTTGTAGCCAAAAATAACAATTTCAAAACAATTATGTAACCTTCATTTTTCCTTGAAAAAAAATTTTTGTCTTCCTTTACCTCCATGAATATGCACAAGTTTACTGTGGCATACATAGTCCCAATGCAATGCCCTATTCCCAAATGAACAAACTTTTCTTTTCTTTTCTCTCTCTCTCTTTCTTTCTTTCTTTCTTTCTTTCTTTCTTTCTTTCAACTTTCTTTCTTTTTTGAGACAGAGTCTCCCTCTGTTGCTCAGGCTGAGTGCAGTGCCACAATCACAGCTTACTGCAGCTTCAATATCCTGGGCTCAAGCGATCCTCCCACCTCAGCTTCCTGAGCAGCTAGGACTACAGGTGCATGACACGATGCCCCATACCCAGCTAATTTTTGTATATTTTTTGGTAGAGACAGGGTTTTGTCATGGTGCCCAGGCTGGTCTTCAACTTCTGGGCTCAAGTGATCCACCCATCTCGGCCTCCCAAACACGAGGATTACAGGCATGAGCCACCGTGCCTGGCCATAAACATCATTTTCTTTTAGAGAGCCTCTCTCTGATATTTAAGTTGACAGCTATATGGTATAGCCTATTGATCTGAGACTACAAACCTGCAAGCACAGCATGATTGTATTAGTCCATTCTCATACTGCTATAAATATATGCCTCAGACTGGGCAATTTACAAAGAAAAGAGGTTTAATAGGCTCATGGTTTTGCAGGCTGTACAGGCAGCATCTGCTTCTGGGGAGGCCTCCTGGAGCTTTTATGCATGGTGGAAGGCAAAGCGGGAGGAGGCATCTTACATGGCAGGAGCAGGACTGAGAGGGGTTGGGGGGAGGTGCCACACACTTTTAAACAACCAGATCTCATGAGAACTCACTCACCATCATGAGAACAGCATGAAGTGGAAAGGGCTAAACTATTCATGAAGGATCCACCTTCATGATCCAATCACCTCCCACCAGGCCCCACCTCCAGCACTGAGGATTATAATTGAGCATGAGATTTGGATGGGGACACGGAGCCAAAGCATATCATTTTGCCCCAGCCCCTCCCAAATCTCATGTCCTTCTCACCTTTCAAAATCCCATCATGTCTTCCCAATAGTCCGTGAAAATGTTAATTCATTCCAGCATTAACTAAAAAGTCCAATGTTCAAAGTCTCATCTAAGGCAAGGCTAGTCCCTTCTACCTATGAGTCTGTAAAATAAAAAACAAGTTAGTTACTTCTGAGGTACAATGGCGAGATAGGTATTGGGAAAATACAACCATTCCAAAAAAGAGAAATCGGACAAAAAAAAGGGGCTGGCTATAGGCCCCATGTTAGTCTGAAACCCAGCAAGGCAGCCATTAAACCTTAAAGCTCCAAACTAATCTCATTTGACTCCATGTCTTGCATCATGTGCTTCTAAGGCTTTGGGCAGCTTCACTCCTGTGGCTTTGCAGAGTTCAGCCTCACAGCTGCTCTCATGGGCTGGCATTGAGCGCCTGTGGTTCTTTCAGGTGCAGAGTGCAAGCTGTTGGTGGATCTACCATTCTGGAATCTGAAGGATAGTGACACTCTTCTTACAGCTCCACTAAGCAGTGCCCCAGTGGGGATTCTTCAACCCCACATTTTCCCTCTGCACTGCCCTAGTAGAAGTTCTCCATGAGGGCTCTGCCCCTGCAGTAGTCTTCTGCCTGGGATCCAGGCTTTTCCATACATCATCTGAAATCTAGGTGGAGGCTCCCAAGCCTCAACTCTTGCACTCTGCACACCTGCAGGCTTAGCACCAGGTGGAAGCAGCCAAGGTTTGTGGCTTGCACCCTCTGAAGCAGTGGTCCGAGCTGTACCTGGACCCCTTTGAGCCAGGGCTGGAGCCAGAGCAGCTTGCATGCAGGGAGCCATGTCCCAAGGCTGCACAGTGTGTCAGGGCCCTGGGCCTGGCCCAGGAAACCATTCTTCCCTCCTAAGCCTGGCCCAGGAAACCATTCTTCCCTCCTAGGTCTCTAAGCCTGTGATGGGAGAGGCTGCCATGAGGGTCTCTGAAATGCCTCTGAGGGCTTCTCCCCATTGTCTTAGGTATTAGCACTTGGCTCCTTTTTATTTATGCAAATTTCTGCAGCCTGCTGTAATTCCTCCCCTGAAAATGGGCTTTTGTTTTCTACCACATGGCCAGGCTGCAAATTTTTCAAACTTTTACACTCTGCTTCCATTTTAAATATAAGTTTTAGTTTCAGATCATTTCTTTGCTCACACATATGAACATAGGCTGCTAGAAGCAGCCAGATCTTATCTTGAATGCTTTGTTGCTTAGAAATTTCTTCTGCCAGATACCCTAAATCATCTCTCTCAAGTCCAAAGTTTCACAGATCCCTAAGGCAGGGGCACAATCCAATCAAGCTCTTTGCCAAAATGTAATAAGAGTAGCCTTTGCTCTAGTTCCCATTAAGTTCCTTGGTTTCCAACTGAGACCTCATCAGCCTGGCCTTCACTCTCCATATTACTATCAGCATTTTGGTCACAACTGTTCAGTCAGTCTCTAGGAAGTTCCAAGCCTTCCCTCATCTTCCTTTCTTCTTCTGAGCCCTCCACACTTTTCCAATCTCTGCCCGTTACCTCATTCCAACATCACTGCTACCTTTTCAGGCATCTTTATAGCAATGCCCCACTTCTGGGTACCAATTTTCTGGAAAAAAACATAACATAAATAATAGCTCTGCAATGGGAGTAATTGGATTCCATGAGACAGAATAAACAGAATATCTCTTGGCTATTTCTGAAAATATGATCCTTCTGGCTTTTCTGGCCATAATGGAGCCAAAAGAAGTGTGTAGACTTTGAACCACAAAAGAGTATAAAGATACTGTTTTCTAAAATGTTCTTGTTTCCTGTCAGCCTTAAGGGATATGAGTGCTTCTAGTTTCTAAATTCTTATCTGTGTTTATTTTGAGGTTTGATAACTATTTCTTCTATTGAAAAAACTTGTAGAAATAGAGAACAGTACTTGGCATTCCTTAGATATTAACGCATTTTTACAAATGACATTTTTTTCCTCCTGTGCCCTCGGTTTAAGTATTACTGCTGTTGGGTCCCTCTTGGCTGTGCCCCACATCTTTTGTTGAGCAACTCCTCTCTTACATCTTGGAGACCTTCAGAACTGCCCTTTCTCCTGTCCCAGCCTGCTGTCCCTCACTCATTATTTACTGGTTGCCAAGTCTCTGGGGCTCCTTCCTTTCTGTCATGTCCTTTTACCTCCCGAGTTCCACCCAGTCTCAGTCAACAGCCATCTCAGCCCCCCCTCATCAAGCCTTCCTGGCTGAGCTCTGGCTCATGGATTTTCTCTTTTCTCTAAACTCCCACAGCAGTTAACCCAGAGCACACAATTTAGAACTTAATTATATATTGTCATTCATTTGTTTTTATTTGTTGTGTTAGTTTTGCCTCTTCCAGTGATGCTTCAAACTCCTTGAAAGCAACACATCTTGTATTAAAGAAAAATTCCTCTCAGTACTTTGGTAGGGATACAGTAAATACTCTCCGTTCTATGAATAAATGTTGACTGTCTCACTGATAGATTGATAGGCACAGATGTGAAACTTTCTACCTGTCTCTGTCATATCTGGTGCTTAATAAATGTCTGTCAAATTTATTATACTGAGTTGAGTCATGAAGATCAGTTCTGAATCTGGTATTCAGTGGGACAAATCATACTGTCTCTGCATCCATTTTCTCATCTGCAAAATGGAGCTTAAAAATGTCTTCCCAACTTACCTCAGAGAGTTGCTATAAGGCTTAAATGAAGTAATGGGTACAAAAGTGCTTTGAAAAGCTTTGCAGCTTTTTTCTCCACTTCATGAATGTTAGGGATTATTATTCCTCACATTTCCTTTCACAGTAGTCACAGGGTAAAGTAGGGTTTGGTGTGTATTACACAGAGTGTGCCTCTTTCTAGCCTCTACTAGAATGGTGGGCCATTCTCAGGGAAACCTGAATACAACCAGAAAGATAGGAAGAGAATAAACATCTGGCTTCCAGTTTTCCTGAGAAGGTATCACAGCTATGGAAAATACAAAGGTGGTGGAATTTCTTTTCTTTTCTTTTCTTTTTTAGATAGTTTCACTTTGTCATCCAGGCGGGAGTGCCTTGGTGTGAACTCAGCTCACTGCAACCTCTGCCTCCCAGGTCCAAGCAATTCTTGTGCGTCAGCCTCCAGAGTAGCTGGAATTACAGGTGTGAGCCATTACGCCCAGCTAATTTTTGTATTTTTAGTAGAGACAGGATTTCACCATGTTGGCTAGGCTGGCTCAAACTCCTGGCCTCAAGTGATCTGCCTGTCTTGGCCTTCCAAAAATCTGGGATTACAGGCATGAGCCACTGTGCCTAGTCTTCTTCCCTTTTTAAAATTCTTTTCTTCTTTTTAAATTTTAAATAGAGGCAGGGTCTCATTATGTTGCCCAGGCTGGTCTGGAACTCCTGGGCTCAAGTGATCCTCCTGCCTCAGCCTCCCAAAGTGCTAGGATTGCACATATGAGCCACCAGGCCTGGCCAGGTGGTAAGATTTTGAAAGGGAAATTCCCAAGTGAAGTTATTCTTTATTGCTCCTAATTTAGCTATCCTTTCTGAAAAGTTTAGTGAAGAGGTGAGAACTTCTTCCTTCTGGAGAAGATCCTCTTCTCTGTTCCATTTCTCCAGATTCCAAAAGGGAAATATTACTCTGGCTATCACTGAGGTTGACATCATTTTTTTTTTTCTTCTTCTTATGTATCTCTCTTCCTTCTCTTCCCCTTTCCTTTCCTTTTTTTGTATTTACAATTTCATGATTTTTTCCTCTTCTCCTCTCTTCCTGATCTTGGTCCTTTAGTTGGCCATATACCAAAGTATATTTATTGTCAGCAGTATTTCTTGAGGTGTTTTTCGTTTATTGTTTTTAATAAAAATAAAACTATTTGGGGTGAAAGTTATATATATCCCTTTATGAAAGCAAATTCTAAGATGTATTAACATTTTTTATTGATACATAATAATTGTACATATTTATGGGGTACATGTGATATTTTGATACATGTATACAATGTGTAATGATCAAACTGGAATAACTGGCATATCCATCATCCCAAACATTTATCATTTCTTTGTGTTGGGAACATTTCAAATATTCTAGGTATTTTGAAATGTACAACAGGCTGGACATGGTGGCTCATGCCTGTAATCCTAGCATTTTAGGAGGTTGAGGCAGGTGGATCACTTGAGCCCTAGGAGTGGGCTAGCCTGGGCAACATAGCGAGACTGTGTCTTTATAAAAAGATGAAAAAAATTAGCTGGGCATGGTGGTGCATGCCTATGGTCCTAGCTACTCAGGAGGCTGAGGCAGGAGAATTGTTGGAGCCCAGGAAGTTGAGGCTGCAATGAGCTGTGGTTGCACCATTGCACTCCAGCCTGGGTGACAGATTGAGACCCTGTCTCAAAAGAAAAAAAGATATATATAATAAATTATTAATTATAGTCACCTTACTATGCTATCAAACACTAGATTTTACTCCTTCTAACTGCATTTTTGTATCCATTAGCTAACCTCCCTCCATCCCCCCCACCGCCGCCAACTCTTCACAGGCTGTGATAGCTATCACTCTACCTCCATGAGATCAACTTTTTCAGCTCTCACACATGAGTAAGAACATGTGATATTTGTCTTTCTGTGTCTGGCTTATTTCACTTAACACAATGACCTCCAGTTCCATCCATGTTGCTGCAAATGACAGGATTTCATTATTTTTTATGTCTGAGTAGTATTCCATCATGTATATATAACACATTTTCTTTATCCATGCATCTGTTGGTGGACACTTAGGTTGATCCGTATCTTGGCTATTGTGAATAGTGCTGCAATAAACATGGTGGTGCAGGTATCTCTTTGATTACTGATTTCCTTGCGTTTGAATAAATGCCCAGTAGTGGAATTGCTGGATCATATAGTAGTTCTGTTTTTAGTTTTTTGAGAAATGTCCATACTGTTTTCTATAATGGCAATACTAATTTGTATTCTCAACAGTGTATGAGACTTTCCTTTTCTCTTTTATATGGAGTGAGATAATATCTCATTGTGGTTTTGATTTGCATTTTCATAATAATAAATGGTGTTGAGCATTTTTTCATATACTGTTGGCTATCTGTATGTATTCCTTTGAGAAATGTTTATGCAGATCCTTTGTCTACTTTTTAATGGGATTATTATTTATTTATTTTTGTTGTTGAGTTGAGTTCCTTTTATATTCTGGATATCAGTCTCTTGTTGGATGAATAGTTTGCAAATATTTTCTCCCATTCAGCAGGTTGTCTCTTCGTTCTGTTGATGTTTCCTTTTCTGTGAAGAAATTTTCAGTTTAATATTGTTCCATTTGTCTATTTTTGTTTTTCTAGCCTGTGCTTTCAAGGTCTTAGCCATAAAATCCTTGTCCAGACCAATGTCCTGAAGCATTTCTCCAATGTTTTCTTCCAGTAGTTCTATAGTTTTAGGTCTTATGATTAAGATTAAGTCTTTAATACAACTTCAGTTGATATTTGTATATGGAGAGAGAGAGAGAGAGAGAGAGAGAGAGAGAGAGAGAGAGAGATATCTAGTTTTATTCTTCTGCATATGGATATCTAGTTTTCCCAGCACCGTTTATTGGAAATACTGTCCTTTCCCAACGTATGTTCTTGGTGCATTTGTTGGAAGTCAGTTGACTGTAAATGTGTGGGTTTATTTCTGGGTTCTCCAGTCTTTTCTATTGGTTTATGTGTTTCTTTTTACGTCAGTACCATGCTGTTTTGGTTACTATGGCTTGTAGTATATTTTGAAGTCAGGTAGTGTGATGCCTCCAGCTTTGTTCTTTTTGCTCAGGATTGCTTTTGCTATTCAGGGTCTTTTGTGGTTTTATACAAATTTTAGGATTTTTTTCTATTTTCGTGAAGAATGTCATTGGCATTTTGATAGGGATCATGTTGAATCTGTAGATTGCTTTGGGTAGTATGGTAATTTTAACAATAGTAATTCTTCCAATCCATGAGCATAGGATGCCTTTCCATGTTTTTGTGTTCTCTCTCTCTCTCTCTGTAATCAAAGAGATACCTGCACCCTCATGTTTATTGCAGCATTATTCACGATAGCCAAGATATGAATCAACCTAAGTGTCCATCAACAGATGAATGATAAATCTCTCTCTCTGTCTGTCTCTCTCTCTCTCTCTTTTAGATGGAGTCTTGCTCTGTTGCCCAGGCTCTGGTCTGAGCCAGGAGTGCAGTAGTATGATCTTGGCTTACTGTAACCTCTGTCTCCCGGATTCAAGTGATTCTCCTGTCTCAGCCTCCCAAGTAGATGGGACTACAGGCACGTGCCACCATGGCCAGGTAATTATTGTATTTTTAGTAGATATGTGATTTTACCATGTTGGCCAGGCTCATCTTGAATTCCTAGACTCAAGTGATCTGCCTGCCCCAGCCTCCCAAAGTGGTGGGATTACAGGCATGAGCCACTGCACCCAGCCTGGACTTTCTTTTAAAAGTAGCACTTTTAATCCCAGCACTTTGGGAGGCCGAGGGGGATGGATCACCTGAGGTCAGGAGTTCGAGATCAGCCTAACCAACATGGTGAAATCCTGTTGGCAGGTGTCTGTAATTCCAGCCACTCAGGAGGCTGAAGCAGGAGAACGGATTGAACCTGGCAGGTGGAGGTTGCAGTGAGCCGAGACTGTGCCATCGTCCCTCCTGGGCAACAAGAGCAAAACTCCCTCTCAAAAAAAAAAAAAAAAAAAAAAAGAGTGGCTAGAGTACTGGCCACTTTTTTCTTGCGGTGGAAGCAAGCACATTTGAAAAACATAGTGTGTATGCTTTAGGATAGGGAGGAATGGAGAGAGAGGACATGGGCAGGGGTGGAAAGATGTGGGTTCTCGTATTGATTTTTGGTGTGAGCTTGAGCAAGTTTTGTACTTACAAAAAATGCCTGTTGAACTACCAAAAGAAGTGCTTCCTTTGGAGAGTGAGGATCCTGTATTACCGAGGTTTGTATTTTCAGGCCCTAGCGTCTAAATGTGCTACATACTAGATATTCAACTAGTATTGGAGGAATGAAGGTGAACACGGCAGTTTCCTCATCTGTAAAAGCAGAGTTTGGACCAAATGATCTGCAAAATGGGTCTTTTTATACTCTTACTACTCTAGTACTTACGAGTAACCGACGTTATTCTCAACTCCTGGTCTGAGCCATGTCTGAGGAGGTGGCCTAACTCCTATACCACCCCGAACACTCTGGGGCCAGTGGGACCCTGTTTGGACAGACGTCTGTGTCTTCTAGCTCTTTAGGACGTGAGCAGTACTGCTGTGGAAGAAAGAAACCTAATTTCCCATGCCTTGTCCCTTTTCTGGAAAGGGCACGGCGTGGTGTGATCACCACACCTGCCACAGCCTTCTAAGCGAGAAAACATCACAGCCTTCCCCGCTCCCCGAAAAGCGCTATTCTCCGATTGGGTCTAGATGACCCCTTCCCAGCCAGGGCCGATGGCCAAAGACTCCGCTCCCTTGAAGTGTGGGCTTGGAAAGGCACCGGACCCGCCTTCCCTGGGCGGTGGAGCAGGTGAAGGGCGGAGGGCAGGCGGCGCGCTGGGTTAGTTACCTGGCGCTGGGCGGGGCAGGCGGGAGGCGGGGGCGGGGCCTGGGTGAGCTCCCAGGCTGTGATTGGGCCGCGCCGCGCCTGTCTCCATGTGCCGCGCGGCTGAGGCACAACATTCAAGCCCGGGGGCGGGGCCCGCGGGCGCCGGGAGGAAGCGGCAGCGCGGTAGCTGCGGGGCGTGGGGGCGGCGGGGGCGGCGGCGGCGGCGGTGGCTGAGGCCGAGGTGGCGGTGGCTGTGGCGGACACAGCGGCACCCCAGCTAGGGACAGGGCTCCGCCGCGCCCCCTTGCAGGCCCCATGGAGGCGGCAGCGGCGGGTGGGGGCTGTGGCTCCGGGCCGCCGCCGCTGCTGCTGAGTGAGGGCGAGCAGCAGTGCTACTCCGAGCTCTTCGCGCGCTGCGCCGGCGCCGCGGGCGGGGGCCCCGGGCCTGGGGCCCCCGAGGCCTCCAGAGTCGCCCCCGGCACGGTCACTGCGGCTGCCGGCCCCGTGGCTGACCTGTTTCGGGCGTCGCAGCTGCCCGCCGAGACGCTGCACCAGGTAGGTCCCTCCGCCTCCTGTCCCTGCGGGTTTGTGGGGACAGTGTCTGCGGGGGCGGAGGTTGCGAGTGGGGCGGCAGGGCTACCCCCAGGGACCCGGAGGCCTCGGCCAGTTCTCAGAGAGGGCTCTGCAGCCGGGGATGGCGGCGACGCCCTTGTCCCCGGGGGACACCAGCCTCCTCCGCAGCTCAGCTCCTCGCCCAGTGCTGGGTGCGCTCTCCCCATTTTCCTTCCCTGAGACTGACACTCCCTCCCCTCCCCCGGCCATTTCTGGGGTTCTGCAGCCGTGCAGGCCTAAAGTTTGTCCTGTTCTGGAAGTGGTGTTTGTTTTGGCTGCTGTCTGTTTTAACCTCTGCTCGCTGCTCCTGCCCCTCCCTCCCCTGAGTGGGCCCTCAGGGTGCCTTGTTGGGATTTGAACTTGAAGGGCTTGTGTCTCTGTAGGGTTCGAGCCCAGGGCTGAATATTGTCCTCTCTATGTACTTGTGATATGTATGTATCTACTATATATAACTGCCCGTAACATATTTGTAAATATTAATATTAAATCGAAAACCTTAATGACAAGTTGCAGAGCAGGGACACGGTACTGCAAGAGGACGTTTGTCAGGTCAAAGCCAAATTTCCCATTTGACGCTAGAGGTGGACTTCAGAAGTTCACCATGGGGAACAGCTGTAGTTTCCCATCTTATCATTACTTGGACTTCAAATAGAAGTGAAAAGTAAGGGGTGTCATAGCTACCACCTTTTGGCTGTTTTATACCTAGAAAAGGACTAGGGGATGACCCATACCAGACGCTGTTTTTGTTTTTTGCTTTCTTTGGAGCTTGGAGAAAGACTACTTGACAAGCCCTTTGTCATTTCATGTCACTAGGACTTCATGGTGATAAAATTGTTAATATCAGGTTCAAAACGTGAAATGAAGCTTTTCCTAAAAGCAATAGTATGAATGTTATTAACACCAATTGAATATTTAGAGTGACGAGTGGTATTTTAAAATCTAGTTTCAAAGGAGATCTGAGGGTTTTACGGCTCACTTGCAATTTCATTGTGTTCATTTGTATTTAAAAAAAATACAAGACTGCGTTTTATACTGCTAGAGCGTGCATATGGCTCTATGTTGGTGAGCATAACTTTAGATGCTTTGTAATCATTCACCTTTCTGCATTTGGGATTTCTGAAAATATAACTAGTATTCACAGAACTTAGCATGGCTGTTTGTCCCTAAAGAAGTCCTTGATATGTAGACAGTTCTGCCATTGCTGATGAGTATTTGAGCTGTACCAGGTAAAGAGAAACTCAGTGTCTTAAAACACAAACCATGGCTATTACATGAGGCCCTCAGAATACTCCCGAGCATATGTTTATTCAATGCTGTAGCTGCTTCCCAGCTGAAAGAGGAATAATTGACTGAGGCTATACAGCAGTAAGTGACAGCTGGGTACCTATTAAACTTATTTTGTTGTCAGTAATGCATCGGATGTTATAAGAGGCGGTGAGCATATTAAATCTGAATATGTTGGTTGATGCCTCCTTAGGAATTGGGAAGGATATCCTGTTGTTAGAACCCATACTTTCTTGAGGTACATATGTTTTAAGACCAAAGGCACAGTGCCTTTGCATGAATAAAATTATATTTTTGATGTCCAGTTGAAATCTGCTTGCAAAAGACTGCTTCAAATACTGACAAAAAGGGACATCCCTACAAGATTGCTTGGAGTAGGCCGGGCGCGGTGGCTCAAGCCTGTAATCCCAGCACTTTGGGAGGCCAAGGCGGGTGGATCACGAGGTGAAGAGATCGAGACCATCCTGGTCAACATGGTGAAACCCCGTCTCTACTAAAACTACAAAAAATTAGCTGGGCATGGTGGCACGTGCCTGTAGTCCCAGCGACTCAGGAGGCTGAGGCAGGAGAATTGCCTGAACCCAGGAGGCGGAGGTTGTGGTGAGCCGAGATCGCGCCATTGCACTCCAGCCTGGGTAACAAGAGCGAAACTCCGTCTCAAAAAAAAAAAAAAAAAAAAAGATTGCTTGGAGTAAATCTCTCAGAGCTTGACGCTCCCTTATTCAGCCCATCAAAGCAAAAACACATCACCCCCCTTTAATCCAACAAAATTACCATAACTCAGTATTCTTGGTACAGGTGAAAATGAACATTGAAGGCAAACTGGATATGTAATTCTAAGAGAGTCAAAGCTAGCAAACACCTAATTTTCACTCATCACTTTGGTGGTGAGTGTATGCTCCATCCACCTTAATTTCCATTACCCCATCAGTGTATTAGCCATTCTTTAAAACAAGTGTAGATGTTTTTACCCTTTCCCTGTTAATCAGGAACCTGTAAGTTGAGATTTAAGTGGCCGAACAGGTATAACTGCTCAAATCTTGAGGCACTAACAAGCCCTGGTATTTTCTGTGGTAACAACCAGGTTTTCCTCTTAATAAGCATACAATTAAGATTACCATAATAATGTTCCAGGAAGAGTGAGAACCTTGCAGTCTTACCACAAGTAAATGCTTTATAAAAATACCTAATTTTATTTGCTCCTTGGAGTAAAAATAAACCACTATACTTGTTACTTTGTTATGGAAGTGAGCCTCTTAGGGTTTTTTCCCCAGTTGAGATACACACACACAAACACACATACATATACATATATGTGTGTGTGAGATATATGGCATATGTATACAAAATCTCAACTTTTCTTTTTTTGAGACTGAGTCCCACTCTGTTGCCCAGGCTGGAGTGCAGTGGCATGATCTCAGCTCACGGCAACCTCTGCCTCCTGGGTTCAAGCAATTCTCATGCCTCAGCCTCTCGAGTAGCTGGGATTACAGGCACCTGCTACCACGCCCAGCTAAGTTTTGTATTTTTAGTAGAGTCAGCGTTTTACCGTGTTGGCCAGGCTGGTCTCAAACTCCTGACTTCAGGTGATCCACCTGCCTCAGCCTCCCAAAGTGCTGGGATTACAGGCGTGAGCCACCGTGTCCAGCCTCAACATATTTTTTAATAGACTATTTTTTTCAGAGCAGTTTTAGGTTCACAGCAAAATTTAGCAGAGTACCCATATATCCCCTGTCCCGACACACCCATAGCTTTTCCTACTCTCAACATCCCACACCAGAATGATAGAGTTTTTACAATTGATAAACCTGCATTGACACATCGTTATTCCCCAAAGTCTATATATTAGGGCTCACTCTTGGTGTTGTACATTCTGTGGGTTTGGAAAAATGTATAATGACATGGATCCACGATTGTAGTATCATACAGAATAGTTTCACTGCTCTAAAAATCTGTGCTCCACTGATTCATCCCTCCCTCTCCATTAACATGTGGCAACCACTGATTTTTTTTTTTTTACTGTCCTATAGTTTTGCCTTTTTTAGAATGTCATATAGTTGGAGTCATACAGTATATAAACTTTTTAACATTGGCTTCTTTCATGTAGTAATATGCACTTAAGATTCCTCCATGTCTTTTTATGGTTTGGTGGCTCATTTCTTTATAGTGCTGAATAATATTCCATTGTCTGGATGTACTACAGTTTATTTCTTCACCTACTGAAGGATATCTTGGTTGCTTCCAAGTTTGGGCAATTATGGATAGAGCTGTTATAAACATCTGTATGCAGGCTTTTTGTTACATGCAGGATATAAGCTTTTAACTCATTTGGGTAAATAGCAAGGGGAATGATTGCTAGATTACATGGTAAGAGTATATTTAGTTTTATAAGAAACTGCCAAACTGCCTTCCAAAGTGGTTGTACCATTTTGCATTCCCACCAGAAATGAATTGGTGTCTTTACGAAGTATTTATTTTCCTTTGCTGACTGATTTTAACAGCAGGATTCTAGCACTAGGTGGAAAATGTATATGAGTTTCTGATGTGTGTCAGGTACTGTCCTAGGTGCTGAGGTTATAATAGTGAACTCAACACAAATCTCTGTCTTCATGGAGCTTATGTTCCAATGCAAATGTTTTTATACTTGAGATTTTTTTTTTTTTTGGTTGAGAAAAGACTTGAAAAATAACATACAAAAATAAAATGTCAGCTGGGTGCAGTGGCTCACACCTGCAGTCCCAGTGCTTTGGGAGGCCAAGGATGGGAGGATTGCTTGAGGCTAGGAGTTTGAGACCAGCCTGGGTAACATAGCAAGACCCTGTCTCTACAAAAAATAAAATAGCCGGGCCTGGTGGCTTATGCCTGTAGTCCTAGCTACTCTGGAGGCTGAGGGAGGAGAATTCCTTGAGCCGGTGAGTTTAAGGTTATAGCAAGCTATGATTACACCGTTGCTCTCCAGCCCAGGCAACAGAGCAAGACCCTGTCTCAAAATTAAGTAAAGTAAGGCTTTCAAACCCAAACCAAATACGTGTCAAACCCAGACCTGATTCTCATCACATGCCATGCCTTCTAGTAAAATGTTGGTCTTTGAATACCAACAAAATATAACCTGGGAAACAAATCACTCTAACATTTGTAGCTCTGTCTTGAAATATTAAACAAAACCATTACCTGTTCTTAGACATATTTTCTTTTTCTAGTTTAAAAGTGTTCCATTCTGTCATTTTCCACCTAGTGCTAGAATCCTGCTCTTAAAATAGGTCAGCACAGGGAAATAAATACTCTGTAAAGAGACCAAAAGACCTTTTAAAATAGGCTATGGCCAGGCCCAGTAGCTCATGCCTGTAAATCCAAGCACTTTGGGAGTCTGAGGCAGGAAGATTGCTTGAGCCCAGGAGTTCAAGACTAGCTTGGGCAAGATGGCAAAACCCTGTCTACGCACGTGCGTGCGCGCGCGCACACACACACACACACACCCACCCCCTATTTAATTCTCTCTGGGGCACACCTGTAGTTCCAGATATTCTGGAGGCTGAGGTGGGAGGATCCCATGAGCCTAGGAGTTTGAGGCTGCAATGAGCCATTATGACACCACTGCACTCCAGCCTGGGTGAGAGAGTCAGACCCTGTTTCATTAAAAAATAAAATATCTACCTTAAAGCAGCAAGTTTTGTATTTGATGTAATGAATTAACAAACTATATAGACTGCTTTATAATATCTGTCTCTTAGAATAGTGTCAGTCTCTGGGAATGCTGTGCATATTCCAAGTCATCATTAAAATTAGTTTTCATTTTCTTAAAAATTTTTAAACATATGTACATTTTATTGGAGTTTTCTTTTAAAATTCAAAAATGAGAACATTATTTTTTCAAAGCCAAGTAACAGAAGAGTATATAAAGTCAATTTGGTGCATATCTCTTTACATTTCTTTCTATGCTTATGTGAAACATACATGACTTATGTAATTATACATGTATGCTCCCGATCTCATCTGTATTAAATTTTTTTGTTATACTTTAGGTTCTGGGATACATGTGCAGAATGTGCAGGTTTGTTACATAGGTATATACGTGCCATGATGGTTTGGTGCAGCCATCAACCTGTCATCTACATTAGATATTTCTCCTAATGCTATCCCTCCCCTAGCCTCCCCCCACCCATTGGCAGGCCCCAGTGTGTGATTTCCCCTCCTTGTGTCCATGTGTTCTCATTGTTCAACTCCCACTTATGAGTGAGAACATGCAGTGTTTGGTTTTCTGTTAGTTTGCTGAGAATGATGGTTTCCAGCTTCGTCTGTGTTGGTTTTCATTTTTATGATAATTCTTGGACATTAAGGGGAATAATTATAAAACACAGTTGCTTCCATATCAAGGGAAATCACTGATGGTTTAAAAAAAGAAAAAAAACCAGTAAGTGTTGTCTGGTTGTTTAAGCAGCTTTGATTGAGGCAAATAAGTAAAACAAAGCTGTGAGAAGTAGGGAATATTAAAAAAAAAATGTGCGCATGCCCTCACCTTTGGGAAGAAGTCCTTTCTAAAGGCTCTCTTCTGATTCTTTGAAGCAACTGTTTAATAATTAAAGAAAATTATAGGTAAAAGACAAATTCTTGTGAACTTCTGCTTATTGCTAGATTATTAGCCAGAACTATTTTTTAAAAAATGTAAATGAAACAACTTTATATTTTTATATCTTTAGATCATATCATTTTGTAACTCTACTTTAGGGAACTAGAGGCCAGCATATTAAAACAGTAACTAGGGGCTGGGCACGGTGGCTCACACCTGTAATCCTAGCACTTTGGGAAGCTGAGGTGGGTGGATCAACTGAGGTCAGGAGTTTGAAACCAGCCTGGCCAACATGGCGAAACCCCGCCTCTACTAAAAACACAAAAATTAGCTGGACGTGGTGGTGCGTGCCTGTAATCCCAGCTACTCGAGAGGCTGAGGCAGGAGAATTGCTTGAACCCCAGAGGCGGAGGTTGCAATGAGCCGAGATCACGCCATTGCACTCCAGTTTGGGGGACAAGAGCAAAACTCTGTCTCAAAAAAACCTCAACAAAACAAAAACAAAAAAAACCCACAAAAAAAACACCTCAGTAACTAGGACTAACTATATGCTGTTTTAGATTAACAGTGTTTTTTTTTTTTTTTTTTTTTGAGATGAAGTCTTACTCTTTTCCCCTAGGCTGGAGTGCAATGGCACAATCTCAGCTCACTGCAACCGCCGCCTCCCCAGTCTTAAGTGTTTATCCTGCCTCAGCACCCGCCCCTCCCTAGCTGGGATTGCAGGTACATGCCACCATGCCTGGCTATTTATTTTATTTTTATTTTTAGTAGAGGCAGGGTTTCACCATGTTGGCCAGGCTGGTCTCGAACCCTTGACCTCAGGTGATCCGCCCGCCTCAGCCTCCCAAAGTGCTGGGATTACAGGTGTGAGCCATCACGCCTGGCCCTTTTTTTTCTAAAATAGAATGAATGCCAGTAGATACAGGAAGTATCAGAGCCAAACCATTGCTTGGTTAAAAGGAGTACCTCTGCATGATAGTTACTTGTTGACTCTTTTGTAATAAAATATTTCAGGCATGCAAAACTAGAGTTACCCAACAAATAACTGGTATGCACCATGCCATGTAAGAAGTAAAACAGTCCAGCTAGAGTGAAAGCTTCCTATGTCCCCTTCTCTGGTCTCATTCCCCTCCCTCCCTACCCTGGAGGTTACCACAGTTCTGAATTTGGTGTGCATGATTTGAAGATTTCTTTCTACTTTTATTGTATGTATATGTCAATATATATATTTGTGTATATATAAATCACTAAAAAATGTATTGTCTTGGATGTCTTTTCAACATAAGGAATGCTGTATTCTGTGTATCCTTCTGCAACTTGCTTTTCCTCTCATTGTTACGTTTTTGGAATTCATCTTGTTGACACATGTAACTTCAGTTCATTTATGTTTCCTTTTAAAAAATCTTTATTAGTTACATTTACAATGACTCATTGTTACAGTGCAGTAAAGAGACCCTTATGCCAAAGGGAAGTAGGTGGCATTTTTCCTTATTTATATAGAATGTCACATGACTGGGGTACTGTTCGAAACGTGTATGAACATTAAGAACACCTTTATAGACAGCAGAATGCACACTTATATTCTGGAGGGTGCTAGGGAATGTTTGAGCTAATTAATTGACTTTCATGGGCTTTCTTTTTTTTTTTTTCATCTTTTATTTTTTTGAGATAGGGTCTTGCTCTGTCACCCAGACTGGAGTGCAGCAGTCTGCTTATGGCTCACTGTAGCCTCCACCTGCTGGGCTCAAACGATCTTCCTGCCTCAGCTTCCCAAGTAGCTGGGAATACAGGTATGCAGCACCAAGCCTGGCTAATTTTCTTTTTAAAAATTTGTTGTGGAGATGGTATCTCATTATATTGCCCAGCCTGGTCTCAAACTCTTGGGCTGAAGTTATCCTCCCTCCTCAGCCTCCCAAAGTGTTGGGATTACAGGTGTGAGCCACCATGCCCTACCTTTTCTCATCTTATTAAAAATGGAAAATCTCAAATAAGCAAGTAGATAGAATAATGCATTAAACCCTGCTGCACTTGCCATTCAGGCTCAACAACCATCAGTGCATGGTTAATTCTATTCCATCTACATTTCCATCTTTGTTCCCTGTCCCCTTTGTTATCCTGAAGCAAGTCTTAGATATCATATGGTTCATAGGGCTTATCTTTAAGGAAGGAACCAGGGTAGGCAGAAGGAAATGGAAACATACAGGGGTTTAAGTTGGGCAGAAAAGGTACCTGTGGCCTATGGTCAAATGGCAAGACTCATGATGGTTCAATACAGTCAAACCTTTGGCTATCATGGAGATAGCCGGGCTTGAAAACTGATTTAGAATAGTTGGGAAACCTGTAGGGAGATTGAAAAAGTAACCAGCTGAAGACCAGGAATACAAGGTGGATTTGAACATTGTCCTAGTTTCACACTCCTAAGTAGGGGTTGTCCTATTTTAAGGGTGTAGACAATTGGTTTTGAGGAAATATTGAGTTGTATTGCCAATTATTTATAACTTTTTTTTTTTTTTTTTGAGATAGAGCCTTGCTCTGTCTCCCAGACTGGAGTGCAGTGGTGTGAGCTTGGCTCATTGCAATCTCCGCCTCCTGGGTTCAAGCAATTCTCCCTGCCTCAGCATCCTGAGTAGCTGGGACTATAGTCACTCACCACCATGCCCAGGTAATTTTTATGTTTTTCAGTAGAGACAAGATTTTGCCATGTTGGCCAGGCTGGTCTTGAACTCCTGACTTCAGGTGATCCGCCCACCTCAGCCTTGCAAAGTGCTGGGATTACACATGTGAGCCACTGCGCCTGGTCTGCTTATAACTTTAAAAGGAGGGGTTTTTCTAACTTTCTGTTGTTTTGCATAGGCAAGTTTCTCTTGTTTTGTATTCATGGCATGCTATTCTTCATACTTATCTATTGGTGGGCAACTAATTAACCTGGGTTGCTCAGGACTGAAGAGTTTCCTGGGGCATGGAACTTCAGTCTTCAGATAGTCCTAAGCAAACTGGGATGGTCACCCCCTTTCTTGGTTGCTGCATTAGTTATCTATTGCCGTATAATGAGTTACCACAAACTTAGCAGCTTAAAGCAGCACACAGTTATTATCTCCCAGTTTCTGTGGGTCGGGAATCTGGACATGGCTTAGCTGGGTCCTCAGCTCAGAGTTTCATAAAGTCACAATCAAGGTGTCTGGAGCTTGGAGACCTCTGTGGAGGTCCAACACTTGGTTGCAGAATTCAGTTCCTTGTGATTTTGAAACAGAGGCTCTCAACTTCAAGGCCTCCTGCAGTTCCCTCCACATGGCCTTCGCCATAGGCAATTTGCAACATGGCTGTTGGCTTCTACAAGGCCAGCAGGAGAGTGACTCTCTCCAGTCAGCTCAGACAAGTGGCATTCCATCACCTTTGCCATAGTCTGTTAGTTAGAAGCAAATCACAGGTTCTGTCTGCTCTCAAGAAGAAGGGATTATGCAAAAGCACAGAGACCAGGAGGTGAGAATTTTGGTGTGGACACCTTAAGGATCTTTCCACCACAATTGGTTTTCAGGATTTGTCTGAAGTAGAAAATTATTGTTTAGCCTTTTGTGGCCAGAATATATGTATGTTTTGCTCAGCCACTAATTTAGAATTCCTTTATCTTTTTAAGAAACATTTTCATGCATAATTCATCCTAAGTAGAACTGGCAAAAATGTAACTTCGTAGGTATTTTCAATTTTAGTCTTTAGGCAATTGTTTTTCTTCTTAACTAGTAGAAGGCAGGAAAAAAAAGTGGAAAAGCAGATGTGAATGTCCTGCCTGGCTACTCCTGCACGCAGTGCTCTAAATCAGGCCTTCTCAACCTGGGTCAGTTCAGCGGTCTGTGAAGTTAGATGTGGAAAACAACTACATCTTTTTGTTTTTTTACTGACTGCCCTTCCCCCAACTGAAATTGAGCACTTCCTTCTATTATGCATGTGGGCAAAAAACCATAGCACTGTTTTTTTTTGTTGTTGTTGAGAAAAGGTCTTGCTCTGTCACCCAGGCTGGAGTGCAGTGGCACAATCTTGGCTCACTGCAACCTCTGCCTCCTGGGCCCAAATGATCCTCCCATCTCAGCCTTCCGAGTAGCAGGGACTACAGGTGCACGCTATCACACCCAGCTAATTTTTGTATTTTTTGTCGAAACAGGGTTTTGCCATGTTGCCCAGGCAACAGGGTTCACTGTTGTTGGTTAAATGACAGCAGTGCTACTGGCAAGTCCATGGTCAAGAGTGAGATTCCCTCAGGCTGCTATGGTCCCTCCTCCTCCAGTCTGTCCTGCAGGAAGCCCAGAGTGGATAGATGCTCAGCTATTTCCTCTGAGACCTCACCAGGGACAGTTCCTACAGTCCCAGCTCTGAGCTTAGCTCCCGACCTTTTTATCTGGCCTTCTCAGCTGTGCTTCACTGCGAAGGAGTAAGGACAAGCCCCTCTGGAGCAAGTGGCAGCTGCTTGTTGGGCCTGTTTTATTTACTAATACTGTCTCTACTTCAGAGACTTGGGCTAGAATGTAGACTTGAAGAAAAAGTCATTTTAACAGACTTGAGAAACTTAATCATCCTCATAATATCATTCAGAGTCAGGAGAAGCCATTATTAACATTAGGCTAGTAGGAAATGTTCACTTCGACTGAATTCATTTGTAACACTTTGCTGCTGGTTTACAGAAAAATACTTTGGTTCAGTCTCCTTGAGGTAGGTAATTAAATGTTTCACCTGTGTTAATTTTCCAACTAATTAAAGTGAATCCCATAAATTCCAGCAATTAAGAATTGTTTTTGGCTGGGTGCGGTGGCTCATGCGTGTAATCACAGCACTTTGGGAGGCTGAGGTGGGCAGATCACTTGAGGCCATGAGTTTAAGGCCAACCTGGGTAAAATAGGGAGACCCTGTCTCACAAAAAATACAAAAATTAGCTGAGCTCGGTGGCACGTGCCTATAGTCCCAGCTACTTGGGAGGCTGAGGCAAGAGAATTGCTTGAATACAGGAGGCGGAGATCACAGTCAGCCGAGATTGTGCTACCGTACTTTAGCCTAGGTGACAGAGCAAGATTATGTCTCAAAAAAAAAAAAAAAAAAAAGGATTGTTTCTTAAGTGCAGGCTTTCTGAAATGCGTAGTGTTTGCCTCATGCCTTCAAAAAAACATATTTAATACAATAATCTCTTTGTCTATCCTTTACTTCAGAGTCAGCTTTGTGAAAAACAGATGATGATACACCAACAGTTTTGCCCTTGGAGGTGTTTGGTGTGCTCTGCTTTTTGAGGTTTTTTTTTTTTTTTTTCTTTAAAATTATTTAAAAATGTTTTAACTCACCTTTGCATAATCTCTGGTACCCTTATAGACCCAGTACTGAGTAAAGCATGTAAAATTTAGCATGTGGATGTTTTATCCTCTTTTATTCTTTATTGTAGATCAAGATTTTTTAGTCTCAGCACTACTGACACTTTGGGGCTGTATCATTCTTTGTTGTGGAGGACTGTCCTGTGCATTGTAGGTTGTCAGGTAACATCTCTGGTCTCTACCCACACGATGCCAGTAGCTATTCTTTTCCTGGTGTGACAACAAAAAATGTTTTCAGGCATTGTCAGATGCCTCCTGGGGACAAAGTTTAGTTCTACATACATGATGATAACCGTGATAGCAGCCAACATTTGTTCACTGATTACCATGTATTTGGTTTTATCATATAATTTGTAAAATGTTCATCATTTAGTTCTCACAACTAAACCATAAGATAGTTATTGTGTCATCGCCATTTTGAAGAAAACAAAAGCTGAGGCACTGAGGTTCACTTACTTGGCCAAGGTCACACAGATGAAAGTGACTTCTTGAAATACCTTTCATACATAAATACACACAAACATATATGTGTGTGTGTATATATGTGGGTTAAATCTCAGTCTTGATTGAGGAGACAGGCTAAAAAAGAATGTGAAAGTAGGGAATTTCCTGATGATGTCTCAGTGGAGAGGCTATTGCTTTCATAGCAATTCTGTGTAAATGCTGGGATTCTTGCTTAAAGTGTGTGATTCCATGGGCATGTGTATTAGTAAGGGACTTGGATCATTTCTAAGAAGCTTCTGTGGCATAGTGAAGCAGAACATAAGACAGTCTAGGGTCAAGGATAACTGATCAAACCTTGAAACCAAGTAAGCCATCGGAAATTGGGGTAAGGCTATGTATCACTCAGGGTCCCACAGGAAATGGCATGCTCAAAGGGTTTTAGTGGAAACAGGAATGTTGAGGCATGAAGGGACTGTAGAAGGAAGCTATTGCCATCCCTAGACCTGGAGGGGCGAAGGAAGGGAATGTCGTTGCTGGAGCTGTGAAAGGTACTCCGTCTACAGGAACAATGGTTATAAAAGAATATAGCCTTTGCCAGAACTATGGCCAGAGAGGGGCTAATGGGATGAGGGGATGGGGGAGAAATAACCAGTTTCTGTCTCCTGCCCTCTGATTTGCTGCAGTAACCTCTCATTGTCCTAACCCAACTAGAAGGCAGAGGCAACAGAGTCTGGGTGTTGAAGCTTATCGAGGTTAGCCTCTTGGGCTGAGTGGATGAAAAGGGCTAAGAGTGGTTCTAGGGGGCAAATGAAGCAAATAATCAGCACAGGCTACAAGTAGGAGTGGGAAACACTACCCTGGATCCTAGGAAGGATGGGGCATGGCCAGTGGTAGGACCAAGAAAAGTCTTTTTGTGCCAAAAAGAGCCTGGCGATATAGACCTCCATGAAGGAGAAGAGAGGGTTGGATAGGAGTGACTGGTTCATCTGAAGTTCTTCCTAATTCCCCAGGGAAGCTTTGAGGAATGTGGAGTTGTCTGCATTTGGATATGGAAGTGTGTATGTGTGTATACTTTTATTTATTTTGAGACAGGGTCTTGTTCTGTCACCTAGGCTGGAGTGCAGTGGCACCATCACAGCTCACTGCAGCCTCTACCTCCTGGACTCAAGTAGTCCTCCCACCCAGCCCCCCCATGTAGCTGGGACCACAGGCATGCATCACCATACTCGGCTGGTTTTTAAATTTTTTGTTGAGACAGGGTCTCACTATATTCCCCTGGTTGGCCCTGAACTCCTGGGCTCAAGTGATTCTCTCACTTTGACCTCCAGAAGTGCTAGGATACAGATGTGAGTCACTACACCCAGCCTATATGTACACTTTTCGGTCAGAGTGAGACTTTCTATGAGTTGGAGTGTTTGTCTTTATTCATGACATTGGGAAACATATAACAATGGAGTGACCCTCTTGCAGATTCTGCTAGGAGTAGCTACATATGGCGGGAAAGGTTGCCATGGGAATGGAGATAAATTCAAGGCAGAAGAGAGTGTTTTATAATGTTTGGGGGTATGGCAAGCACTAGTTTTGCTTTTTCCTTCCCTATAGGGTAGGATTTCTGTAGGAATTTTCCTTACCCAAAAATAGCTGTATGTGCTCCTGAAAAGAAAAAGCCCAGGACCAGATGACTTCATGGCTGAATTCTACCAGACATTCAAAGGAGAGTTAACACTAATTCTTCTTAAACTCTTCCAAAAAACAGAGGGAGTACTTCCAAACTCATTTTCTGAGGCCAGCATCACCTTGATCCCAAAGCCAGATAAAGATACCATAAGAAAAGAATACCGCAGGTCAGTATGTCTGATGAACATAGATGTAAAAATCCTAAATAAAATATTAGTAGACCAAATTTAACAACACCTCAAAAAGATTATACACCATGACCAAAGTGGCACTTATCCGTGAGATGCAAGATTGGCTTAATGTATATAAAACAATGACTGTAATATGCCACATTACTGAAATAAGAGATAAAAGACAAGTAAGATGCAGTGGCTCATGCCTGTAATCCCAACACTTTGGGAAGCTGAGGTGGGAGGATTGTTTGAGGCCAGGAGTTCAAGACCAGCCTGGGAAACATAGTGAAACACTGTCTCTACAAAAAATAAAAAAAAGCTGGGTATAGTGACATGTGCCTGTAGTCCTGCTACTTAGGAGGCTGAGGCAGGAGGATCACTGGAACCCAGGATTTTGAGGCTGCAGTGAGCACTGATTGTGCCACTGCACTCTAACCTGGGCAACAGAGTGAGACCCTGTCTCTAATGAAAAAAGAGAAGAAAAACTCATGATCATTTCACTACATGTAGAAATGGCATTTGACAAAGTTCAACAGCTTTTCATCATAAACATTTTCAACAAAATAGGTTTAAAAGGAAATTTCTTCAACACATTAAAGACCATTTATGTAAAGTCCACAGCTAATGTCATAATCAGTGGGGGTAAACTGAAAGATTTGGTACAAAGCAAGGATGCCCACTCTTGCCACTTTTATTCAACACAGCACTGGAAGTACTAACATGAGCTATCAGACAACAAAAAGAAATAAAAGGCATCTAAATTGGAAAAGAAGTAAAATTATCCCTGTTTGTAAATGTCATGATCCTGTATGTAGAAAGCCCTGAAGACTTTACAAAAGGCCTCTTAAAACTAATAAATGAATTCAATAAAGTTGCAAGATACAAGATCAGCATACAAAAATTAGTTGCATTTCTTTACACCAATAATAGTCTATCTGAAAAAGAAATCAAGAAAACTGTCCCATTTATGATAGTATAAAAATAATAAAATACTTAGTACATTTAACCAAGAAAGTGAAAGATCTATACATTTAACATTATATTGATGAAAGAAATTGAAGACACAAATAAATGGGAAGATATCCCATGTTTATGCAATAAAAAATTAATAGTGTTAAATTGTTCACACTACCCAAAACAATATACAGGTTCAATGCAATCCCTGTCAAAATCCAAATAGCATTTTTCATAGAAATAGAAAAAACAATTCTAAAATTAGTATGATATGACAAAAGACCTAGAATAGCCAAAAGAATCTTGAAGAAGAACAACAAAGTTAGAGGCATCTCACTTCCGTATTTCAGATTATACTACAGTATAAAGGCAATAGAAATCAAGATAGTATATCCCGGCATAAAAACAGACATACAGATCAATAGAACAGAACAGAGATCCCAGAAATAAAACCAAGTATATACAGTCAACTAATTTTTGACAAGGCCACCAAAGAGACACAGTGGGGAAAGGATAGTCTCTTCAATAAATGATATCAGGAAAACTGGATATTCACAGGCAAAATAATGAAACTAGATGCTTATATACAAAAAATCAACTCAGAACGTGTTTTTAAAATATACAACAAAACCTGAAAAAGAAAAAGAAGATCTAAATGTTAATAACTCAAACCATGAAACTCCTAGAAGAAAACATAGGGGAACAGCTCCTTGATATTGGCCTTGGCAATGATTTTTTGGACATCACACCAAAAGCACAGGCAACTAAAGCAAAAATAAACAAGTGATACTACATCAAACTAAAAAGCTTCTGCATGGCAAAGGGAACAATCTACAAGTAAAAGGGCAGCCTATGGATTGGGAGAAAATATTTGTGACCCATATGTATATGATAAGGAGTTAATATCAAAAATATATAAGGAATTTCCAGAACTCAATAGTAAGAAAACAAATAACTCGATTAAAAAATAGGCAAAGGATTTGATTATTCATTTTTTTCCACAGAAGCTATACAAATGGCCAACAGGTTATAAAAAGGTACTCAACATCACTAATCATCAGGGAAATGCAAATCAAAACCACTATGAGATATCAGCTCACACCTTTTAGAATGGGTATTAGAAAGGTAAGAGATAATGAGTGTTAGGGTGTGGAGAAAAGGGAATCCTTTTATACTTTTGGTGGGAATGTAGATTGGTATAGCCATTATGGAAAACAGTATAGAAGTTCCTTAAAAAATTAAAAGTAGAACTGCGGTTCTAGTTGCTTTAGGAGCTGCAGCTTAGATGCAGACATGGCCAAGTCCAAGAACACCACCACACGCAACGAGTCCCGAAAATGGCACAGAAGTGGTATCAAGAAACTCTGATCACAAAGGTATGAATCTCTTAAGAGAGTGGACCCCAAGTTCCTGAGGAACATGCACTATGCTACTATGCTAAGAAGCACACCAAGAAGGGCCTAAAGAAGATGCAGGCCAACAATGCCAAGGCCATGAGTGCACGTGCCGAGGCTATCAAGGTTCTCGTAAAGCCCAAGGAGGTTAAGCCCAAGATCCCAAAGGTGTCAGCTGCAAGCTCGATTGACTTGCCTACATTGCCCACCCCAAGCTTAGGAAGCATGCTCATGCCCGCATTGCCAAGGGGTTCAGGCTCTGCTGGCGAAAGGCCAAGGCCGCAGCTCTAGCTTCAGTTCCAGCTCAGGCTCCCAAAGGTGCCCAGGCCTCTACAAAGGCTTTGGAGTAGATACCCCTGTATGCCAATGTGAGGACAGAACTAGTGTGAACCCCCAGGCTGCCATCTGCATGGGGCTGGGGTCCTCCTTACTATTTTTACAAATAAACCTGAGGCAGTTAAAAAAATAAATAAAAGTATAACTACCATATGATTCAGCAATTCCTCTGCTGTGTATGTACCCAAAGGAAATGAAGTCAGTGTGTCAAAGAGGTATCTACACTTCTTTTTTCCTTGTAGCATTATTCACAATAGCCAAGATAGGGAAACAATTTAGTTACTGTTGATGGATGAGTGGCTAAAAATATTGTGGCGCGCGCGTGCGCGCACGCGCGCGCACACACACACACACACACACACACATACATGATAGAATATTATTCAGCCTTAAAAAAGGAGATCCTGCTATTTCTGACAATTTGTATGAACTTATGCTAAGTAAAATAAATGAGATAGAGAAAGAAATATCCTGCATGATCTTACTTATCTGGAACCTGAAAAAGAGAGTCAAATACATAGAAAGAGAATAGAGCTATGGTCACCAAGGGAGGAAATGGGGAGATGTAGGACAAAGGGTACAGACTTGCAGTTATGTAGGCTAAATAAGTCTAGAGATGTAATGTACAGCAGGAGGACAATAGATAATAATATTGTATTATATATGGAAAATGTGCTAAGAGTGGATTTTAGGTAGTCTTACCTCTTCTCCCCACAAAGGTAACTATGGAAGGTGATGAGTAGGTCAGATTGCTTACTGGTAGTTATCATTTTGCTATGGATATATATATATATATCTCAAAACATCATGTTGTAAACGTTAAATTTATGCCATAAAAAATAGCTATGTGTGGGCCAGGCCAGGCACAGTGGCTCATGCCTGTAATCCCAGCATTTTGGGAGGTTGAGGCAGGAGGATTGCTTGAGGCCAGGAGTTCAACACTAGCCTGGGCAATGTAGTGAGACACCCATCTCTACAAAAAGAAAGTTTAAAAATTAGCTATGTGTGGTGGTGCATGCCTGTGATCCCAGCTACTCAGGAGGGAGAGGCAAGAGGATTGCTTGAGATCGAGAGGTCGAGGCTACAGTGAGCTGTGATTGCACCACTGCACTCCAGCCTGGGTGACAGAGAAAGACCCTGTCCCTTAAAAAAAAGATTAAAAAATAGCTCTATGCATATATGTGTACATTCAGGATTTGTTCTATTTGTTTTTATTTTCTTTTTTATTCATAGGCAGTGGTCAATGGCCTAAGGATTTCTTTGTACATTGCTCAAATCCACTAAGTCTCTATTGAGCAAACCAGGCCTTAAAAACCTTACAATCCTCTTCATATATTTTAAAGGCAAATGCAAAGAAATAGCTTTGTTCTGTTTTGCATTCTTCATGGGTTAGCATATCTTCTGGAAAACTTGTTGCTATGGCAATAGGATATTATCTATCTCTGTAGTGTACTATGCAAAAGTAGCCCTTTGTGTTTGGGAATGATGTTAGTGACAGGTGGTTGGGTGAATGTATAGCAGGCTGCTTTGTCAAGAGTAGTTTCCCAACATTCCATTGTTTAAAGTTGTGAAATTAAAATGAGTATTAGTTTTTTTTTTCTCTCTCAAATGTGATTTTATCTGGAAAAGGCAGGCAGTGGTGCTCTGTTTATGAATTACAAGCCTTCCTTTGCAGGTCAGGTCAATATGCTGATTGAAGCCACCTGTCACTGTAATAAGTAAACGACTTCTCTTTCTGTCAGGGTGTACAGCACAAGGTTGCACTGCGGGGGCCGGTAGGGATAATTTTCTCATTCACATGGTTCTTCCTAAGCACCTTTTACATATAAACCAAGAAGTAGGAAGTAGCCAGGTGGAAGAGATGAGCTCTTAGCTGTTAATCAAATCCGAATTTCTTGTAGGTTCTTAGGTGGAACCACTCCTTGGGAAAGGTCAGATTTCTATGTTGCTTTTAGTATTGACCTCACACATGTAGCCAATAATAGAATCTGACCCAGATCTTAATTTTTCCTTTGAAAAATCCTTTGGACAATTTCTTAGAGCAGTAACTCTCAAACATTTTGTCATCCTCTCAGCCTTCTTCTAGAAATTTGTCTTATCAGAATGAGTATTGATTTAATTGTAATGAGTAAATAACAGCTCCCTGCTACTGAAATGAAATTTACTCTAGCTTTGAGAATTTGAGACCCTCTTAAGAAAATACTGCAGCTGGAAATTTTAGACCTAAAAGTAATACAGTTTGAGTATCCCATATCTGAAATGCTTGAGACCAGAAATGTTTTGGATTTTGGATTTTTTCAGACTTTGGAATATTTTCATTTACATAATGAGATATCTTGGGGATGGGACACAAGTCTAAACAAAATATTCATTAATGTTTTATATATACCTTATACACATAGCCTAAAGGTAATTTTATACAATATTTTAAGTAAGTTTGTATATGGCACAAAGTTTCAACTGTGTTTTGACTATGACCTGTCACATGAGGTCAGGTGCAGATTTTTTCCTTTGTGACCTCATGTTAGGACTCAAAAATGTTCACATTTTGGAGCATTTTGGATTTCAGATTAGGGATGCCTAATCTGCAGCTTCAATTCTGATATGCACGGTAGTATTGCAGAAATGGAACCATTGCCTTTGTCTTTTCTGTTGGAGTCAGTATCAGTATGGATATCTTGCTACTAATACTATCAGAAGAAAGTGTTGAGTGGTTTGCTGGGTATCCAATACTAGTTTTAGAACTTTTTATGTATTAACTCATTTAATTCCTGTAAACATTCTTGACAGTTTTTGTGATTATTTCCCAGATAAGGCATACTTTTTAGCATGCCTTTCTGTTTCTGGTAAGTATTCTTGTGTATTGGAAGACTTGCTTACTAGTATGTCGAAGTGTTCTTCATATTGAAAGCATTCTTCTATTAGTCTGGTAAGTATTCTTGTGTATTGGAAGACTTGCTTACCAGTATGTCGAAGTGTTCTTCATATTGAAAGCATTCTTCTATTAGGAGTTGACATAATTTGGCCTGTAGGCCAAATCCATCCTGCCACCCATTTTTTGTATGTTTTATAAGCTAAGAATGGTTTCTGCATTTTTAAATGGTTGGAAACAAATAAAAAGAATAATTTATGACATGTGAAAATTACATGAAATTTAAATTTCAGTTTCCATAAACAGTTTTATAGGAACACAGCCACACTCCTTTGTTTACATATTGCTTATGGTTGCTTTCAAATTAGAGTGGCAGAGTTGAGTAGTTGTAATAGAGACCATATAGGCCACAGACCCGAAGAAAAAGTTTGCTAATCTCTTCTCTATATTCTTCTACATCTAGAATGGGAGATGGTCCTCAATAATAAAAGCAGATTAGCCAGGTGTGGTAGCTTATGCCTGTAATCCCAGCGTTTTGAGAGGCTAAGGTGGGAGGATCACTTGAGCCAGAATTCAAGACCAGCCTGAGCAATACAGTGAGACCTATCTCTACAAAAATTAGCCAGGTGTGATGGTGCATGCTGGTGGTCCCAGCTACTTGGGAGGCCGAAGTGGGAGGATTGCTTGAGCCTGGGAGGTCAAGGCTGCCGTGAGACATCATCACACCATTGCACTATAGCCTGGGTGACAGAGTGAGACCCTGTCTCAAAAAAAGGTATATAAATGGGCTAGGCACAGTGGCTCATGCCTGTAATCCCTGCATTTTGGGAGGCCAAGGAGGATGGATCACAGGGTCAGGAGTTCAAGACCAGCCTGGCTAAGATGGTGAAACCCCGTCTCTACTAAAAATACAAAAAAATTAGCCAGGTATGGTGGTGGGTGCCTGTAATCCCAGTTACTTGGGAGGTTGAGGCAGAGAATTGCTTGAACCCGGGAGATGCAGGTTGCAGTGAGTCAAGTTCGTGCCACTGCACTCCAGCCTGGGCAACAGAGTGATTCTCTTTCTCAAAAATATATACCTGTACAGAAGTCGAATCTGTGTGTATGTATGTATGGAGTGCAGTGGCACGATCTTGGCTCACTGCAGCCTCTGCCTCCCAGGTTCAAGCAATTATCCTGCCTTGGCCTCCTGAGTAGCTGGGACTACAGGCATGCATCTGTGTTTTATATATATATGGACAGATCGGATTTATATACAGGCTCATATGTATATGAATTTTCTTTTG
Source organism: Sapajus apella (assembly GCF_009761245.1). Lineage (NCBI taxonomy): Eukaryota > Metazoa > Chordata > Mammalia > Primates > Cebidae > Sapajus > Sapajus apella. The sequence continues at coordinate 12,714,696 of NW_022436957.1, forward strand.
GCATGCAATATATTTTTCTTTCTCCCACTAAATGTTTCTCTTGTCATAAGCTTGGTTTCATGTACTATGGCATGTCTCAAATATACTTAATTTCAGCTCTTTCCATACCCATATTGGTTTTTATAATAATCATAACCCTTCCCAAATGAGGGAGAGTAATGAATTTTATCATTTTATTAGTTAGTGTGTTTCCTTTGCTAGATTGGGAATTATATTCCCTAGTAATTATAACCCTGTATTTATTTTTAACTATATTGCTTTCTACTTTTGGGCTTTTAGCCAACATATACATATTGACAGTTTAATAATCTGAACTAAGCCACCTGGACTTATTGTAATATTTTACTTTAATAAATCTTGCATGTGAGGCCAGGTGTGGTGGCTAACGCCTGTGATCCCAGCACTTTGGGAGGCTGAGGTGGGCGGATCACAAGGTCAAGTGATCGAGACCATCCTGGCCAAGATGGTGAAACCCCGTCTCTACTAAAATACAAAAATTAGCTGGGATTGGTGGCATGCACCTGTTGTCCCAGGTACTCAGGAGGCTGAGGCAGGAGAATTGCTTGAACCCAGGAAGCAGAGGTTGCAGTGAGCTGAGGTCGCACCATTGCACTCCAGCCTGGCACCTGGTGACAGAGCAAGACCCTGTCTCAAAAAAAAAAAAAAAAAATCTTGCTACGATTAAGATTGCATCTTTAATCCACTTACCATAATCAACTTTGGAACATTCTTGCAATTTTTTTTTAAAGGTTTTCTCTTTTGCCTCTCGTTTTCCTACTTTTTTTTTTTTCCTGATGAAGTCTCACTCTTTCACCCAGGCTGGAGTGCAGTGGCCTGATCTTGGCTCACTGCAACCTCGCCTCCTGGGCTCAAGCAATTCTCCTGTCTCAGCCTCCTGAGTAGCTGGGACTACAGGCATGCATCACCACATCTAGTTAAGTTTTTGTATTTTTAGTAGAATCGGGGTTTCACCACATTGGCCAGTTTGGTCTTGAACTCCTGACCTCAAGTAATCTGCCCGCCTTGGCCTCCCAAAGTGCTGGGATTACAGGCGTGAGCCACTGCGCCCAGGCCTGTTTTCCCACTTTTTAAAGTAATAGCCTTATTGAGATGTAATTCACATACCATATAGTCACCCATTTAAAGTGTACAATTCAGTGATTTTAGTATATTCACAGAACTGTGCAACATCACCACTATTACCAGAATATTTTTGTCACCCAAAAAAGAAACCCCATACTCACTAGCATTCACCCCCAGTTCCACCATTCTTAGGCAGCCATGGACCTACTTTTTGTCTACTGATTTGTCTATTCCAGACATTTCATAGAAATGAAATAATATAGTATGTGATCATTTGTGATTGTCTTCTTTAACTTAGCATGTTTTAAATGTAGCACGTATAAGCACTTCTTATTGCCAATTCTATTGTATGGTTATACTACATTTTATTTATCAGTTCATCAGTTGATAGACATTTGGGTCATTTCCACTTTTTGCCTATTATGTATAATGCTACTCTGAACATTTGTGTATAGTTTTTTCTGTGGACATATGTTTTTATTTCTGTTGAATAGATATCTAGGGGTGGAATTGTATTGTTGTGTCATGTGATAACTCTGTGTTTAACCTTTTGAGGAACTGCCAGGCTTTTTCACCAAGCTGCTGTACTATTTGACATTCTCATGAGCAATATATGAGGGTTCCAATTTCTCCACATCCTTACCAACGTTTGTTATTGTCTGTCTTTTTGAATATGGCTATCCTAGTTCGTGTGTAATGCTATCTCATTGTGGTTTTAATTGGTATTTCCCTGATGACTAATAATGTTGCATGTCTTTTCATGTGCTTATTGGCCACTCATATATCTTCTTTAGAGAAATGTCTATTTAGATCCTTTGTCCATTTTAAATTGGGCTATTTGTCTTTATAAAATATTGAATTGTAAGAGTTCTTTATATACTCTGGAGTCAATACATATAATACATATTTTAGTCCTCTGTCAGATAAATGATTTGCCAAATTTTTCTTCCATTTTGTAGATTGTCTTTTTACTTTCTTGATGGTATCCTTTGAAGCATGAAAACTTTTAATTTTGATGAAGTTCAGTTTATTGTTTTTTATTGTCACTTGTGTTTTTGGTGTCATATTTAAGAAAACATTGCCTAATCCAAGATCACAAAGATTTCACTTATGTTTCCTTCTAAGAGTTTTATAGTTTTAGCTTCTATATGTTGGTCTTTAATTCATTTTGAGTTAATTTTTGTATGTGGTATGAGGTAGGGCTTCAACTTGATACTTTTGTATATGGATATCCATTTGTCTTGGCACCATTTATTGAACAAACTATTCTTTTCCCAATGAATTGTTTTGGAACCCTTGTGCAAAGTCAATTGACCTTATGTAAATGTAAGGATTTATGTCTAGACTGTGCCAATATCACACTGTCTTGATTTGTTTAATCTATTTTTGAGGCAGACTTTCCTTCCTCAATCTAAAATTAAAATGTTTCACAATTGATGATGTCTCATATGCATCAAAACTTGCAGACTGGGTGTAAGTGGCTTGAGAAAATATATTGGAGACTAGAGTGGGGCTGTTAGAGACTCATAGGAACCAAATAGCTAGAAGGTGGGGGAGTGAGAGAGGTGCTAAGTTGGATGCTCCCCCCAGTGTTTACCAGACATCCCAAAGTGGCAGTCAAAAATAGGCTAGCTTTACATAATTTCAAAGTTGAGTACTGATGGTTCCAGTTTCTTTTTATGGATTCTTTTAAGAAATGCTGTATCACCAAATGCTGTTGATGGCATAGAAGACAACACTGTAGAAAAATATGGACATTGACTACTCTGAGTCAAAAACATGGACAGACTTTAAATTCTAAATGTGAAGAATTTTTAGGAAAACCTTGAGCAGTTAATTTTGCTTATTTCCCTTTCTATGTGTATATGAATGATATATGAAAAGTCTAAAAGAGCTCCTTTAATAAGCCTAAGATAAATGCTAAGTGGTAGAGTACTGTGTCATATCTTATTTGGCATTTTTTATTGCCACCTAAGATACTGGTATATTAGCTTCGAAATGCTCTTATCTTCCTGCTTGCAGCTGTATCTACACCTCAGAAGGAGCTGGGTCCTTTTCCAGAGTCTGTTGTATAAACTAACCTTCTTCCTGTAGTCACTCTATGTCCATCTGTTTCCCAGTCACTTTAATTTTGTTCTCTTTTTCCTTTCTTTTTTTTTTTTTTTTTTTTTTGGAGACGGAGTTTCGCTCTTGTTACCCAGGCTGGAGTGCAATGGCGCGATCTCGGCTCACCGCAACCTCCGCCTCCTGGGTTCAGGCAATTCTCCTGCCTCAGCCCCCTGAGTAGCTGGGATTACAGGCACGCGCCACCATGCCCAGCTAATTTTTTGTAGTTTTTTAATAGAGACGGGGTTTCACCATATTGACCAGGATGGTCTCGATCTCTTGACCTCGTGATCCACCCGCCTCGGCCTCCCAAAGTGCTGGGATTACAGGCTTGAGCCACCGCGCCCGGCCTTCTCTTTTTCCTTTCTATCGTGCTTGTAGGTTTAATCTTAAAAACAAGCCAATTTTTATTGTTTATAAGTGGAGTTTTGAGTAGGAGTTTAGGTTAACTTGTACATCAATCTAGTAGGAATATTCATTCAGTCACTCAAGGGATCAGCTTATGGAAAAGTTACAAAAAATAGTAGTGTTCCCTTATATTCCTCACCCTGCTCCCTTAATGTTAACATTTTGTATAAGGGATCAAGAATAGGAAATTAATCTTTGTACAGTATTATTAGCTAAACTACAACCTTATTTGAGTTCCATCAGTTTTTCCACTCGTGGTCTATTTCTGTTCTGGGATCCTATCTGGGATCCCATATTGCATTTAGTTGTTATTTCTCCTTAGTCTCATCCAGTTTGTAATAGTTTCTTAATCTTTAATGACATATTTGAAGAATACAGATCAGTATTTTGTAGAATGTTCCTCAATTTGGGTTTGTCTGATGTTTCTTATGAATAAGGCTGTGCATTTTTGGCAAGAATATGATGATGCATATTTTTCAGTGCATCATAACAAGGAGTTCATGATGTTGATGTGTCTTGTTAGTGGTGACATGTACCTTGATTCTTTGTTTAAGTTGCTGTCTACAGGGTTTCTCTATGGTAAAATTATTACCTTTTCTCTTTGTGATTAAAATATCTTGGGGGAGATGCTTTGAGACTATGCAGATATCCTATTTATCCTCAAATTTTTGTCTATTAATTTTTTTTTCATTCTTTGGTGGATCACTCTATATCATGGAGTATTTGTGGCAAATATTTGATTAAGGGAAATAAAGGTATGGCCCTACAAGAAGCAAAGATCAATTATATTGAAATCCTATTGTATTGGTTAATGTAATGCTAGCAGCTGTGTCCCTCAACTTTCCGGAGCTTAACACAACAGATGCTTTTCTTCCCAATATGGACATTTCTGGTTGTATAGGCAGTTTTCTGCCATGTTAATTCAAGGGTCCAGACTAAACTTTTTATACTGAAATAACTTCAAACTGACAGAAAATAGTGATGCAAGAATAGTACCAGGAAATCCTATATACCCTTTGCTAGATTTACTTAACATTTGCTACATGTGCCTTACCATTTTCTGTCTATCCATATATGTATATGTACTTTATATATCTGTATTTATATATTAATTGCCATATATTAAATCATTTGAGATTAGATCACATACATCATATTCTTCTATGCCTTAATAGTTTAAACTTAATATTATTTATTTGTTTAAATCTAGTATACACATAGTTTCAGAATTGCTAACCCATGTCTGTTTGAGAAACACTTTCACTAACTAGATTACAGCATTTATATACAGTTCTTTTATTCTTCAGTTTTACGATATCTAGTCAAGATATAATTTTCCAGTTTCCCACTGAAGTATTAAGTTTGAAAAGTGTACATAAGCATACTGTCATTCAAATTTAGGAAATTTAATGCCATCCATATTCCAGTTTCATTAATTATCCCCAAAATGTTTTTCAGTGGAAATTTTTTTTTCTCCTGATACAGTATCAAGCCCAGGATCACGTATTGAATTTATTTGTCAGGACTTTTTAGTTTCCTTTGATCTGGAACAGATCTTATAAGCCTTTCTTTGTCTTTCATGACATCAACATTTTGAACAATGGCAAACTTATGACATTGTTTTTAGAATGTACCAAATTTGGGCCAGGTGCTGTGGTTCACGCCTATAATCCCAGCACTTTGGGAGGTCGAGGCAGGCAGATTGTCTGAGGTCAGGAGTTCGAGACCAGCCTGGCCAACATGGTGAAACCCATCTCTACTAAAAAAAAAAAAAAAAAAAAAAATTAGCCAGGATGCCTATAATCCCAGCTACTCGGGAGGCTGAGGCAAGATAATCACTTCAACCTGGGAGATAGAGGTTGCAGTGAGCCAAGGAGATTGCTACACTGCACTCCAGCCTGTGTGACAGAGCGAGACTCAATCTCAAAAAAAAAAAAAAAAAAAAAAGAATGTACCAAATTTGGGTTTGGTTGATGTCTCCTCTTGTTTAGATTGAGATTATACATTTTTAGAAAAACTTTTAGATTCAGGAGTACATGTGCTGATTTACTACATAGGTAAATTCTTGTTACAGGGGTTTGTTATGCAGATTATTTCATTACCCAGGTACTAAACCTAGTATGCAGTAGTTTTTTTTTTTTTCCTCTTCTCCCTCCTGCCACCCTCCGTCCTCCAGTAGGCCTCAGTGTCTGTTGTTCTCCTCTGTGTCTCCATGTGTTTTCATCATTTAGCTCCCATTTTCCCATTTACAAATGAGAACGTGCAGTATTTGGTTTTCTGTTCCTGCATTAGTTTGTTAAGCATAGTAACCTCCAGCTCCATCCATGTTCCTGCAAAGGACAAGATCTCATTTTTTTTTTTATGGTTGTGTAGTATTCCATGATGTATATGTACCACATTTTCTTTATCCAGGCTATCATTGATGGGCATTTGTGTTGATTTTATGTCTTTGCTATTGCGAATAGTGCTGCAATGAACATACACGTGTATGTGTCTTTATGATAGAATGATTTATATTCCTTGGTATATACCCAGTAATGGGATGGCTGGGTCGAATGGTATTTCTGTTTTTAGGTCTTTGGGGAATCACCGCTCTGTTTTCCACAATGGTTGAACTAATTTACACTCCTACCAGTGTTCCTGTTTCTCTGCAACCTCACTGGCCCCTGTTTCTTTTTGACTTTTTAATAATAGCCATTCTGAGACATGTGAGATGGTATCCCCTTGTGATTTTGATTTGAATTTCTCTAATGATTAGTGACGCTGAGCTTTTTTTCATCTGCTTCTTGGCCACATATATGTCTTCTTTTGAAAAATGTCTGAGATTAATCAAAATGGCAGGATCAAATTCACACATAACAGCATAAACCTTAAATGTAAATGGGCTAAATGCCCCAATCAAAAGACACAGACTGGCAAATTGGATAAAAAGTTAAAACCCATCGGTGCGCCGTATTCAGGAAACCCATCTCACATGCAAGGACACACATAGGCTCAAAATAAAGGGATGATGGAAGATTTACCAAGCAAATGGAGAGCAAAAAAAAGCAGGAGTTGCAATCCTAGTCTCTAATAAAATAGACTTTAAACCAACAAAGATCAAAAGAGATAAAGAAGGGCATTACGTAATGGTAAAAGGATCAATGCAACAAGAAGAGCTAATGATCCTAAATCTATATGCACCCAATGCAGGAGCACCCAGATACATAAGGCAAGTTCTTAATGACTTACGAAGAGACTTAGACTCCCACACAATAATAGTGGGAGACTTCAATACTCCACTGTCAATATTAGATCAACGAGACGTAGAATTAACAAGGATATCCAGGACTTGAACTCAGACCTGGACCAAGCAAACCTAATAGACATTTACAGAACTCTCCACCCAAAATCCACAGAATATACATTCTTCTCAGCACCACATCACACCTACTCTAAAATTGACCACATAATTGGAAGTAAATCACTCCTCAGCAAATGCAAAATAATGGAAATCATAACAGTTGTCTCAGCCCATAGTGCAATCAAATTAAAACTCAGAATTTGGAAACTAACTCAGAGCTGCACAACTTCATGGAAACTGAACAACTTGCTCTTGATTGTTGACTGGATAAACAATGAAATGAAGGCAGAAATAAAGATATTCTTCGAAACCAACAAGAACAAATACATAATGTACCAGAATCTCTGGGACATATTTAAAGCAGTGTCTAGAGGAAAATGTATAGCAATAAATGCCCCCATCAGAAGCAAGGAAATATCTAAAATTGACACCCTATCATCAAAATGGAAAGAGCTAGAGGAGCAAGATCAAAAAAACTCAAACGCTAGCAGAAGATAAGAAATAACTAAGATCAGAGCAGAACTGAAGGAGATAGAGACACAAAAAAACTCTTCAAAAAATCAATAAATCCAGAGCTGATTTTTTGAAAAGATCAACAAAATAGACCACTAGCCAGACTAATAAAAAAGAAAAGAGAGAAGAATCAAATAGATGCAATAAAAAGCAATGAAGGGGATATCATCACTGATTCCACAGAAATACAAACTACCATCAGAGATTACTACAAACAACTCTATGCACATAAACCAGTAAGCCTGGAAGAAATGGATAAATTCCTGGACACTTGCAACCTCCCAAGCCTAAACCAGGAAGAAGTTGACACCTTGGGTAGACCAATAACAAGGGCTGAAGTTGAGGCAGCAATTAATAGCCTACCAACCAAAAAAAGCCCAGGTCCAGATAGGTTCACAGCCAAATTCTATCAGACATGCAAAGAGGAGCTAGTACCACTCCTTCTGAAACTATTCCAAATGATACAAAAAGAGGGAATCCTTCCCAAGTCATTTTATGAGAGCAACATCATCCTGATACCAAAACCCAGCAGAGACTCAACAAGAAAAGAAAACATCAAGTCAATATCCATGATGGACATAGATGCAAAAATCTTCAATAAAATACTGGCAAACTGATTGCAACAGCACATCAAAAAGCTTATCCATCACAATCAAGTAGGCTTCATTGCGGGGATGCAAGGCTGGTTCAACATATGCAAGTCTATAAATGTAATTCACCACATAAACAGAACCAAAGACAAAAACCACACGATTATCTCAACAGATGCAGCGAAGGCCTTCGACAAAATTCAACAACCTTTATGCTAAAAACGCTGAATAAACTAGGTATTGATGGAACATATCTGAAAATAATAAAAGCTATTTATGACAAACCCACAGCCAATATCATCCTGAATGGGCAAAAACTGGAAGCATTCCCTTTGAAATCTGGCATTAAACAAGGATGCCCTCTCTCACCACTCCTCTTCAATGTAGTATTGGAAGTTCTAGCCAGAGCAATCATGCAAGAAAAAGAAATAAAGGGTATTAACTTAGGAAAGGAGGAAGTCAAATTGTCTCTATTTGCAGATGACATGATTGTATATTTAGAAGACCCCATTGTCTCAGCCCAAAATCTCCTTAAACTGATAAGCAACATCAGCAAAGTCTCAGCATACAAAATCAATGTGCAGAAATCACAAGCATTCCTAATCACCAATAACAGATTTAAAGAGAGCCAAATCAAGAATGAACTGCCATTCACAACTGCTACAAAGAGAATAAAATGCCTAGAAATATAACTAACAAAGAATGTAAAGGACCTCTTCAAGGTGAACTACAAACCACTGCTCAACGAAATAAGAGAGGACACAAACAGATGGAGAAACAAACATTCCATGCCCATGGTTAGGAAGAATCAATATCATGAAAATGGCCATACTGCCCAAAGTAATTTATATATTCAACGCTATCCACATCAAGCTACCAATGACCTTCTTCACAGAACTGGAAAAAAACACCTTAAACTTCATATGGAACCAAAGAGAGCCCGCATAGCCAAGTCAATTCTAAGCAAAAAGAACAAAGCTGGAGACATCACACTACCTGACTTCAAACTATGCTACAAGGCTACAGTAATCAAAACAGCTTGGTACTGATACCAAAACAGAGATATAGACCAATGGAACAGAACAGAGACCTCGGAGGCAGCACCACACATCTACAACCATCTGATCTTTGACAAAACCTGACAAAAACAAGCAATGGGGAAAGGATTCCCTGTTTAATAAATGGTGTTGGGAAAACTGGCTAGCCATGTGCGAAAAGCAGAAACTGGACCCCTTCCTGACACCTTACACTAAAATTACCTCCAGATGGATTAAAGACTTAAACATAAGACCTAACACCATAAAAACCCTAGAAGAAAACCTAGGCAAAACATTCAGGACATAGGCATAGGCAAGGACTTCATGACTAAAACACCAAAAGCATTGGCAACAAAAGCCAAAACAGACAAATGGGATTTAATTAAACTCCAGCACAGCAAAAGAAACAATCATTAAAGTGAACCAGCAACCAACAGAATGGGGAAAAATTTTTGCAATCTACCCATCTGACAAAGGACTTACATCCAGAATCTACAAAGAACTAAAACAGATTTACAAGAAAAAAAAACCAAAAAACAAAAAACAAGCCCATTCAAAAGTGGACAAAGGATATGAACAGACACTTTTCAAAAGAAGACATATATGAGGCCAACAAACATATGAAAAAATGCTCATCATCACTTGTCATTAGAGAAATGCAAATCAAAACTACATTGAGATACCATCTCACGCCAGTTAGAATGGCGATCATTAAAAAATACGGAGACAACAGATGCTGGAGAGGATGTGGAGAAATAGGAACACTTTTACATTGTTAGTGGGAGTGTAAATTAGTTCTACCATTGTGGAAGACAGTGTGGTGCTTCCTCAAGGACTTAGAAATAGAAATTCCATTTGACCCAGCAATCCCATTACTGGGTATATATCCGAAGGGTTACAAATCGTTCTGTTATAAAGACATATGCACACATACGTTCATTGCAGCACTGTTTACAATAGCAAAGACTTGGTACTGACCCAAATGCCCATCGATGATAGACTGCACAGGGAAAATGTGGCACATATACACCATGGAATACTATGCAGCCATAAAAAATGATGAGTTTGTGTCCTTTATAGGGAAATGGTTGAACCTGAAAACCATCATTCTCAGCAAACTGACACAAGAACAGAAAATCAAACACCACATGTTCTCACTCACAGGCGGGTGTTGAACAATGAAAACACATGGACACAGGGAGGGAAGCATCACACACTGCGGTCTGTTGGGGGGGCCTAGGGGAGGGACACTGGGGGGTAGGTAGTTGGGAGGGATAACATGGGGATCAATGCCAGATATAGGTGATGGGGATAGAGGCCCCAAACCACATTGCCATGTATGTACCTATGCAACAATCCTGCACGTTCTTCACATGTACCCCAGAA
>NW_022436957.1:12725561-12804677 GCF_009761245.1 Sapajus apella
ACACACACACACATATATAAAGAAAAGTGTCTGAGATTATGCATTTTTGTCTGGAATACTGCATAAGTGACATGTCCTTCTCAGGTAATGCATCAGGAAGCACATGATGTTTCAACCCCCTCATTGGAGATTGTAATTTTTAATCATTTGATTAAATTACTGTTTGCTTAAATGTATTTTTAGATATGACATATCAGAGTGATCAATACTGTGAAGCCTCTTACAACAGTGTTTAGATTGAAAAATTATGAGTGAAAAGGCTTTCACAATCATTCAGATTGAATATGTCTAATGTGAAATCCAAACTGTTTTAATCTTTCTTTCTAGTCATTTTCTACCATGGAATTATTAGTGCATGATTTAGCCATTCATGAGTTTTATTTCCTCATTTAGGCATTTATTTCTTTAAAAACTTTAAAGTTTACTATAAAACTTACTATTTTAACCATTTTAAGTGTACACTTCAGTGGCATTAAGTACATTCATAATGTTGTACAACCATCACTGCCATCCATCTCCAGGACTTCTTCATCATCCCAAACAAACTGTATCTACTAAACGATAACTCCCCAATTCCTTCTCCTCCAGTCCCCGGTAACCTCATTTTATATGCCATAACAATGTTTTATAATAAACACCAAATTCCTGGGGTAAGATCATTTGACTTTTGCTCCTAGATCAGAACTATGATAAAAATATTATTTGCCATATACCAACAGGGTAATTTCTGGATTCTGGCATAAGTTACTATATAATAACTCTAAATCCTGTTAAGGGAACCATTTTTATTCTCAAAGTAAACAAAAATAATTAGTTTGATAATCCTTACCTCTGAGAGTAGGGTATTTTGGAGGGGGCGAGTATAAAGAGTGGTAAAATTACTCCTCTAGGGTGACAGACCAGCGTTTAAATTGTTTCTTATGTTTTCCACCTTGGTTGTCTACCAATTGTATATAGCCACTCAGATCATCCATATATTTGTACATGGCTTGATAGGTATAAATACCTATAACTTGGAATAAATTCTAGCAGTTAGAGCCCCATGTTCCTTGGTCTGTAAAGTGAACATAACAAAACCTACTTCTCTCCAAAGGGTGCTTTGAGACCAAACTGTAAAAACACTTTGCCGAGTAGAAGGGGGGGGTTCTTTATTTTTAGTAACATTCCTCAGTGTTCTTCAAGAACTCACCTAATGCTAATCATTCCTCTGAGTTAGGAATACATATTAGAAGTAATCTTTTAATAGCACTATAAACTATAGATGGCGTGGCCATATGTCCCTATTTGCCTGGAGCTGAATAAATACCTACAGGTTCAAAATACTCAAATCATAAAATTGCCTAGGTGGTGACCCACCTAATTAGTTGCTGTATGGTATTTGGTATTTTTTTTTTCCTTGACAAATTTGAAAAGTCCTTGAAACCGAGAGCAGATTCCTTGGTTCAGATGGGCTGTAATAGGAGACACCAGGACTAGCCTTAGTCTCTTGCTCTTGAAAGATTAGCGTATTGATAGATTGCATATCTGTTATCAGTTAGGTATCTGCCAAACCATTTGCAGGGTTTCTCTGGAGTTCATACAGTTGGGAAGAATTCCTAGAGTCAAGGGGTCTTTTACCTGAAGATTCAGCAGTTACTATAGGGACCTTCTTTTGGCTACTTGCTCTCGGGAGACCTTTACTTGAATGAGGTAGTCTCTTGCCATTAGTGCCTGTAGGGCCTTAATGATTCCTATTGGGATGAGTTGGCCAGAAATGAGGCTCTCCACTTCATGTTGAAACTAATATCTGCCTGAGTTTTAAGGATGGGTGATTCTGAGGTCCTGAGCCAGCTGGGAAGACCTTCATTCATTTTCTACTCTTGTCTGAAGAATGCTCATGCTACCTTACTTTTACTTCTCTGGTGGTACCAAAGGCCATGTGATGACATGGCCGGATGTGGTCACTCACGCCTCTAATCCCAGCACTTTGGGAAGCCGAGGCAGGAGGATCACCAGGAGTTCAAGATCAGCCTGGGCGACATAGGAAGACCCCCATCTCTAAAAAAATTTAAAACATCTAGCTGGGCATGTTGGTGCATGCCTGTAGTTCCAGCTACTTGGCAGGCTGAGATCGGAGGATTGCTTGAGCCTAGGAGATTGAGACTGCAGTGAGCCGTGATCATGCCACTGCACTCCAGCCTAGGCAATAGAGCAAGACCCTGTCTCAAAAAAAAAATATGATGGCTGCTTCGTTCAGTTATATCCTGCTGCCTGAGAGCCCACCTCAGAACTTAGTGGCTTAGGATAACCATTTTCATAGTTTTATCAGTGAGGGATTAGGGAAGATGTCAGCTGAGCTCTTCATTTCTGCTCCAGATGGCATTGGTTTTGTAGGTTCTACTTCTAAGATAGCTTCTTCACTCTTAGGAATGGCTCCTCAGTGTCTGTGGCCAGTCTTTCACCATGTGGTATCTCATCCACCCTGGCCTTTCCACATGCCTTAGGCTGCCCACATCGTGGTGGTCCCTGGGTAGTTACTCTTCTTACAGAGTAGGGATGAAATGAAAGCCTCTATTCTAAATTCAGTTAAATATTGGTACAAATATTTAGTATTGGGATTGTGGGATCATTTTCTTATGTCATAATTATAACCCAATCAGGGTAGAAAACTGAAAGAAAGAAGAACACTTCATTTTCTTTGCTTTTTGTGTGGATGATGGGTTGTACAAATAGCAGGAGGTTCAACTTTTGGCTTGTTTTGGATTACTGAGCACCATCCTTCAGAAATGATTTCCTAATACTTTCCCAGCCATCTGGCATGAGCACAGAAGACCTTTTACTCAATAAAAGTAAGCTAATAATAATAAATTGAAACATCTTGATAATAAACATATTTGTACAGCTTTTCAAATCCCAGGTTATTGAAATTCTGTCAGCCTTGACTGGTTTCCATGCTCCTTCTGTGCCCTTGTGTTTTCCTTTTTTTGTTGAGCCACTCCTGCTGACTTCAAAAGATGCTCTGAGCTCTAAAAGGAGGAGCAGTTTTGCTGGGATGCAGAAGTGGTAAAGGTAAGGCTTGGATTCAATTACAGTAATCCTCAGAAGTTCTTGGTAGAAGAGGGGCACAGCATCCCAGCCTCTATTTTGCAGGTAAGGAAGAAGTATAAAAAGATAAAATGGCTTTTCTTAATGTCAGCATCTGATTCTCTACCCTCTTTCACCCTAGCAATGATTGTTAACATAAAACAGATGTTCCTTGGATGAGAGAAAAATAGTAGAGCTGGATCTTTTCATGATCCTTCATTTATTATTTGTAGCACTGGATCTCTAAACTAGGAAAAGCAATGTTGATTCTAACTAGAAATTATGGGGCATTTAATAACACATGAGGCAAAATTATGAGGAAAGTTGAGAAACCAAGTGGCTCCTAGCTTCTAACACCTTATTTTCTATGGTGTAAGTTAATTAATGATCCATTTTTAATGCAATAAAAAAGAAAATGTCTGATAGGTTTACCTTAACTTACATTGCTGTTTATGTTACAGACAAAATGCTAAATTTAACAAGTGTTGTAAAACACCCTAGGTCAGGGTTTTGAGTGCCCATAAGCAATTCTCTAGAATTATTTTGAGTGCTCAGATTATAGGTTTGCCCCCATACCATATACTGTATTACCTAGCACTGCAAGGCTCTTTATAGGGTGTCAGTATGTGGGAGGATTTAAACTAATTCTCTTAAATGATTCATGGGATAGGAGATGATCCAATGGGAACTGAATGTTTTCAATTAGGATGTTTCCTTGGATACTATTAAGCATGCCAAGATTTATAGCCACAGGAGATTTTTACTTACTTCAATATTGATTAAGAAATCAGAACGACTGGGCGTGGTGGCTCACGCCTGTAATCCTAGCACTTTGGGAGGCCAAAGTAGGTGGATCACGAGGTCAAAAGATTGAGACCATCCTGGCCAACATGGTGAAATGCCATCTCTATTAAAAATACAAAATTAGCCAGATGTGGTGGTGGGCACCTGTAATTGCAGCTACTTGGGAGGCTGAGACAGGAGAATTGTTTGAACCCAGGAGGTGGAGGTTGCAGTGAACCGAGATTGCCCCATTGCACTCCAGCCTGGTGGCAGAGCGAGACTTTGTCTGAAAAAAAAATGTGAGAACAGTCTCAAGAAGTGTAGGATGTAGGTGGAGGATAAATTTTGAGGATAGTATAAAATTTGCTTTTTCTTCCATAGTTAAGGGCTAGTCCAAAAAATTCTAGGCACTCAGCCAAGTCTAACAGCAGAATTTATGTCAACAGAATGTCCAGAATAGAAGAGATCATGGGTTGTTTCATTTATCCGAGGTGTATTTATTTATTAACATTTATTTAATGTTATTTATTATTTATTAACGTTAGATTTCTTAGGTACTCGGCACAAAGCATTAGACTTACAACCCTTTGTATCTTTGTCATTAATGAGGAAAACATCCTAAATAGTGTCTACAGACGTCTTAAAATTCACATTCCTCTAGGAAAGGTTTATCTCTTAGGCTATTACTTTGTATTTTTTGCATGTGGGTTTTTTACCTGGGTTGTCAGATCTCTAAGAAATCTGTGGATAGAATTCAAGGTGACTTCTTGGATGGAGGAAAAACTACAGCTTTATTTTGACTAACCATGTATATTTAGCATTTTCATCAATTAAAGAATGCAGGTGACAAATCACAGTACTATTACCCCCACCTGTGAGTTTGTCCTCACTCACAGATATTTTCATATTGTATCACAGCTGTTGAAATATTGTTTATTCTAATCACTACATCAAAATTTGGGCAGTTATTGGCATTACCACCAGTTTTTTTTTTAATTTTTTTTTAAATTTTTTAATTTTTATTTTTTTAGACAGTCTTGCTCTGGCACTCCCAGGCTGGAGTGCAGTGGTGAGATCTTGTCTCACTGCAACCTCTGCCTCCCAGGTTCAAGCGATTCTCCTGCCTCAGCCTTCAGAGTAGCTGGGATTACAGGTGCACACCATCACAGCCCGGCTAATTTTTGTGTTATTTATTTATTTTGAGACAGAGTCTTGCTCTGTCACCAGGCTGAAGTGCAGTGCACAATCTTAGCTCACTGCAACCTCTGCCTCCTGGGTTCAAGTGATTATCCTGCCTCAGCCTCCTCAGTAGCTGGGACTACAGGAGCGCACCACCATGCCCAGCTAATTTTTATATTTTTAGTGGAGACGGGGTTTTACCATGTGGCCAAGATGGTCTTGATCTCTTGACCTCATGATCCACCCACCTTGGCCTCCCAAAGTTGTGGGATTACAGGTGTGAGCCACCACACCTGGCCACATTATCACCAGTTCTTGATACTTAGTGCCAAAACAAAAGTCACATATATCACTATATCACAAATTGGCATTTTATAATATTTTAATAACTATTTTAATATGTGACTTCCTTTGTAAACATATGTTTTATTTTTGCACTTCAAAATATAATTCCTAAAAGGGATCTATAAGGCTTCACCAGATTGCCAAAACATCCATGGCACAGGACATTAAGAACCCTGTTCCAAATGGAATGAGGATTAGAAGCACTATTATATGTTCATTTTCTGACCACAGTTTAAGAAAGCAGTTTCCTACTTAAGTACTTTTCATAGAAAATCTAAATTTAAAGGTTAAAAGGGAATTCTTTTGTGTTGGCTCACATGTGGGCCCTAGAAATTACTTTGTAGTCATGTCTGACTTTTGTTTGACAGTTTATCTTCAGAAATGGAAGAAGAAAAGGCATTCGGATGTACGATGGGTTGGATTCAGTAGAACGTTGTTAAATCTGTGGGAGAGGAGAAAAGTTCCATTCATTGTCTTGTGGATTGTGGTAGGAGTCAGTCATATTCTTGCA
Organism: Sapajus apella; assembly: GCF_009761245.1. Taxonomy (NCBI): domain Eukaryota; kingdom Metazoa; phylum Chordata; class Mammalia; order Primates; family Cebidae; genus Sapajus; species Sapajus apella. The sequence continues at coordinate 12,731,443 of NW_022436957.1, forward strand.
GAAATTTCCCTAGACAGTGTCTCTTGCCTCCCCCTTTCTTGTCCCACAGTATTCCGTGGAGCAGATGTGGGAACTTGGATGCCCGATGGGAATTGGAACCCCATACTTTGGCTTATCCTGGTGGGGACTGATCTGAGGTTTAGCCATGAAACTGTCAGTTCATGGCTGGGACTAGGAACGCAGAAAACACAAGTAAAATGGCTGTAGGAAGGTTTAAATAAGATGTCATATGTGGCTTTTCCTTAACACATTATTTTGCAAAAAGTGACAGTGAATTTGCTGTGATATGAGAGCATCATTCTGGACTTTCACTTGATTAAGGGCAGTCACTTTATCTTTAAAGGAGTCTTAGTTGCTTTTTAGTGTTCTCTAGCAGATTGCTGACAGAGCACACATAAGGAGTTTGGAGTTGGTATTTGGTTCTGTGACAGGTGCTATCTTATAACAGAAAAATACATATTTTTGTGAAGCTTTAAATGCATTTTTATTCCCCAGCAAGTCTGTGACTCTGGATCTGCCACCTTCTTCCACGTGTGATCAAGCACTGTACCTGACAGCTCTTAAGTTTAATTAGATCCCATTTGTCTATTGGCTTTTGTTGCCATTACTTGTAGTGTTTTAGTCATGAAGTCCTTGCCTATGCCTGTGTCCTGAATGGTATTGCCTAGGTTTTCTTCTAGGGTTTTTATGGTGTTAGGTCTTATGTTTAAGTCTTTAATCCATTGGGAGTTAATTTTTGTATAAGGTGTAAGGAAGGGGTCTAGTTTCAGCTTTCTGCACATGGCTAACCAGTTTTCCCAACACCATTTATTAAACAGGGAATCCTTTCCCCATTGCTTTTGTCAGGTTTTGTCAAAGATCAGATGGTTGTAGATGTGTGGCATTACTTCCGAGGCCTCTGTTCTGTCCCATTGGTCTATATCTCTGTTTTGGTACCAGTACCTTGCTGTTTTGATTACTGTAGCCTTGTAGTATAGTTTAAAGTCAGGTAGTGTGATACCTGCAGCTTTGTTCTTTTTGCTTAAAATTGACTTGGCTATGTGGGCTCTCTTTTGGTTCCGTATGAAGTTTAAGGTGTTTTTTTCCAATTCTGTGAAGAACGTCAGTGGTAGTTTGATGGGGACAGTGTTGAATCTATAAATTACTTTGGGCAGTATGACCATTTTCACAATATTGATTCTTCCTAACCATGAGAGTGGAATGTTTCTCCATCTGTTTGTGTCCTCTCTTATTTCCTTGAGCAGTGGTTTGTAGTTCTCCTTGAAGAGGTCCTTCACATCCTTTGTTAGTTGTATTCCTAGGTATTTTATTCTCTTTGTAGCAATTGTGAATGGGAGTTCACTCATGATTTGGCTCTCTGTTTGTCTTTTATTGGTGTATAGGAATGTCATCATTGATTATTCTTACCCGTAGGCAAAAATTGTATCACATTTATTTTACAGTGATCTGGGGGGAAAAAAGGATTACAACAAGAAACAGGCACACTTTATTTCTATTCTGGTAACATTTTTTGGTAATAGTTTATTACCATACAAGTCATTTACTATATAAGTCACCCATTAAAAGTGTCAAATTAAATGTTTGTTTTTGTTTTTTGTATATTCATGGGATTGTGCTGCCATCATCACAAATTTAGAACACTTCATTACCCCCAACAAGAAACCTCATACTGTTTAGCAGTCACCCTCTTACTGTCCCCTAATTTTCTAACTCCAGGCCCTAACAACCACTAACTTACTGTCTCTGAATTTGCCTCTTCTGGCCATTTCATACAAATGGAATTATACAATATGTAATCTTTTGTGACTGGCTTCTTTCACTTAGCATAATGTTGTTAAGGTCTACCTATATTAGAGTATGTATCAGTACTTTAGTTCTTTTTTTTTAGGTTTTTTTTTTTTTTTAAATTTATTTTATTGCATTTTAGGTTTTGGGTTACATGTGAAGAACATGCAAGATTGTTACATAGGTACACATGTGGCAATGTGATTTGCTGCCTTCCTCCCCATCACCTATATCTGGCATTTCTCCCCATGCTATCTCTCCCCAGCTCCCCACCCCCCACTGTCTCTCCCCTATTTCCCCCCAACAGACCCCAGTGTGTAGTGCTCCCCTCCCTGTGTCCATGTGTTCTCATTGTTCAACACCTGCCTTTGAGTGAGAACATGTGGTGTTTGGTCTTCTGCTCTTGTGTCAGTTTGCTGAGAATGATGGTTTCCAGGTTCATCCATGTCTCTACAAAGGACACAAACTCATTGTTTTTGATGGCTGCATAATATTCCATGGTGTATATGTGCCACATTTTCCCTGTCCAGTCTATCATCGATGGGCATTTGGGTTGGTTCCAGGTCTTTGCTATTATAAACAGTACTTCAGTGAACATTTGTGTGCATGTGTCCTTATAGTAGAACGATTTATAATCCTTTGGATATATACCCAGTAATGAGATTGCTCGGTCAAATGGAATTTCTATTTCTAGGTCCTTGAGGAATCGCCACACTGTCTTCTACAACGGTTGAACTAATTTACACTCCCAACAGTGTAAAAGTGTTCCTATTTCTCCACATCCTCTCCAGCATCTGTTGTCTCTAGTTTTTAATGATTGCCATTCTAACTGGCGTGAGATGGTATCTCAATGTAGTTTTGATTTGCATTTCTCTGATGACCAGTGATGATGAGCATTTTTTCATATGTTTGTTGGCCTCATGTATGTCTTCTTTTGTAAAGTATCTGTTCATATCCTTTGCCCACTTTTGAATGGGCTTGTTTGTTTTTTTCTTGTAGATCTGTTTTAGTTCTTTGTAAATTCTGGATATCAGCCCTTTGTCAGATGGGTAAACTGCAAAAATTTTTTCCCATTCTGTTGGTTGCCGATTCACTCTAATGAGTGTTTCTTTTGCCGTGCAGAAGCTGTGGAGTTTGATTAGGTCCCATTTATCTATTTTGGCTTTTGTTGCCAGTGCTTTTGGTGTTTTGGTCATGAAGTCCTTGCCTACGCCTATGTCCTGAATGGTTTTGCCTAGATTTTCTTCTAGGGTTTTTACGGTGTTAGGTCTTATGTTTAAGTCTTTAATCCATCTGGAGTTAATTTTAGTGTAAGGTGTCAGGAAGGGGTCCAGTTTCTGCTTTCTGCACATGGCTAGCCAGTTTTCCCAACACCATTTATTAAACAGGGAATCCTTTCCCCATTGCTTGTTTTTGTCAGGTTTGTCAAAGATCAGATGGTTGTAGATATGTTGTGTTGCCTCTGAGGCCTGTGTTCTGTTCCATTGGTCTATATCTCTGTTTTGGTATCAGTACCATGCTGTTTTGATTACTGTAGCCTTGTAGTATAGTTTGAAGTCCGGTAGTGTGATGCCCCCTGCTTTGTTCTTTTTGCTTAGAATAGACTTGGCTATGCGGGCTCTCTTTTGGTTCCACATGAAGTTTAAGGTGGTTTTTTCCAGTTCTGTGAAGAAGGTCATTGGTAGCTTGATGGGGATAGCGTTGAATCTATAAATTACTTTGGGCCGTATGGCCATTTTCATGATATTGATTCTTCCTAATCATGAACATGGAATGTTTCCATCTGTTTGTGTCTTCTCTTATTTCATTGAGCAGTGGCTTGTAGTTCTCCTTGAAGAGGTCCTTTACGTTCCTTGTTAGTTGTATTCCTAGGTATTTTATTCTCTTTGTGGCAATTGTGAATGACAGTTCGTTCTTGATTTGGCTCTCTTTAAGTCTGTTATTGGTGTATAGGAATGCATGTGATTTTTGCACATTGATTTTGTATCCTGAGACTTTGCTGAAGTTGCTTATCAGTTTCAGGAGATTTTGGGCTGAGACGATGGGATCTTCTAGATATACAATCATGTCGTCTGCAAATAGAGACAATTTGACTTCCTCCTTGCCTATTTGAATACCCTTTATTTCTTTTTCTTGCATGATTGCTCTGGCTAGAACTTCCAGTACTATATTGAATAGGAGTGGTGAGAGAGGGCATCCTTGTCTAGTGCCAGATTTCAAAGGGAATGCTTCCAGTTTTTGCCCATTCAGTATGATATTGGCTGTGGGTTTGTCATAAATAGCTTTTATTATTTTGAGATACGTTCCGTCAATGCCTAGCTTATTGAGGGCTTTTAGCATAAAGGGCTGTTGAATTTTGTCAAAGGCCTTCTCTGCATCAATTGAGATAATCATGTGGTTTTTGTCTTTGGTTCTGTTTATGTGCTGAATTATGTTTATAGACTTGCGTATGTTGAACCAGCCTTGCATCCCTGGGGTGAAGCCTACTTGATCATGGTGGGTAAGCTTTTTGATGTGTTGTTGCAGTCGGCTTGCCAGTATTTTATTGAAGATTTTTGCGTCTATGCCCATCATGGATATTGGCCTGAAGTTTTCTTTTCTTGTTGAGTCTCTGCCGGGTTTTGGTATCAGGATGATGTTGGTCTCATAAAATGATTTGGGAAGGATTCCCTCTTTTTGGATTGTTTGGAATAGATTCAGAAGGAATGGTACCAGCTCCTCTTCATATGTCTGGTAGAATTTGGCTGTGAACCCGTCTGGACCTGGGCTTTTTTTGGGTGGTAGGCTCTTAATTGCTGCCTCAACTTCAGACCTTGTTATGGGTCTGTTCAGGGTTTCGGCTTCTTCCTGGTTTAGGCTTGGGAGGAGGCAAGTGTCCAGGAATTTATCCATTTCTTCCAGGTTTACTAATTTATGTGCATAGAGTTGTTTGTAATAATCTCTGATGATGGTTTGAATTTCTGTGGAATCTGTGGTGATATCTCCTTTATCGTTTTTTATTGCATCAATTTGGTTATTCTCTCTTTTCTTTTTTATTAATGTGGCTAGTGGTCTATCTAGTTTGTTGATCTTTTCAAAAAACCAGCTCCTGGATTTATTGATTTTTTGAAGGGACTTTTGTGTGTCTATCTCCTTCAGTTCTGCTCTGATCTTAGCTATTTCTTGTCTTCTGCTAGCTTTTGAGTTTTTTTTTTGATCTTGCTCCTCTGGCTCTTTCTATTTTGATGATAGGGTGTCAATTTTATATCTCTCTTGCTTCTCATGTGGGCACTTATTGCTATATATTTTCCTCTGGAGACTGCTTTAATGTGTCCCAGACATTCTGGCATGTTGTGTCTTCATTCTCGTTGGTTTCGAAGAACATCTTTATTTCTGCCTTCATTTCATTGTTTATCCAGTCAACATTCAAGAGCGAGTTGTTCAGTTTCCATGAAGTTGTGCGGTTCTGAGTTAGTTTTTGAATTCTGAGTTCTAACTTGACTGCACTGTGGTCTGAGAGACTGTTTGTTATGATTTCCGTTCTTTTGCATTTGCTGAGGAGTGATTTACTCCCAATTATGTGGTCAGTTTTAGAGTAGGTGTGATGTGGTGCTGAGAAGAATGTATATTCTGTGGCTTTGGGGTGGAGAGTTCTGTAAATGTCTATTAGGTTTGCTTGGTCCAGGTCTGAGTTCAAGTCCTGGATATCCTTGTTAATTTTCTGTCTGGTTGATCTAATATTGACAATGGGGTGTTAAAGTCTCCCACTATTATTGTGTGGGAGTCTAAGTCTCTTTGTAAGTCATTAAGAACTTGCCTTATGTATCTGGGTGCTCCTGTATTGGGTGTGTATATATTTAGGATCGTTAGCTCTTCTTGTTGCATTGATCCTTTTACCATTATGTAATGTCCTTCTTTGTCTCTTTTGATCTTTGTTGCTTTAAAGCCTATATTATCAGAGATGAGAATTGCAACTCCTGCTTTTTTTTTGCTCTCCATTTGCTTGGTAAATCTTCCTCCATCCCTTTATTTTGAGCCTTTGTGTATTCTTGCATGTGAGATGGGTTTCCTGGATACAGCACACCGATGGGTTTTGGCTTTTTATCCAATTTGCCAGTCTGTGTCTTTTGATTGGGGCATTTAGTCCATTTACATTTAGGGTTAATATTGTTATGTGTGAATTTCATACTGCCATTTTGGTGCTAGCTGGCTGTTTTGCCCATTAGTTGATGCAGATTCTTCATTGTGTTGATTGTCTTTACCATTTGGCATGTTTTTGGAGTGGCTGGTACTGGTTGTTCCTTTCTGTGTGTAGAGCCTCTTTCAGGAGCTCTTGTAAAGCAGGCCTGGTGGTGACAAAATCTGAGTGCTTGCTTGTTCGCAAATGATTTTATTTTTCCTTCACTTATGAAGCTTAGTTTGGCTGGATAGGAGATTCTGGGTTGAAAGTTCTTTTCATTAAGGATGTTGAATATTGGCCCCCACTCTCTTCTGGCTTGTAGGGTTTCTGCTGGGAGATCTTCTGTGAGTCTGATGGGCTTCCCTTTGTGGGTAACCCAGCCTTTCTCTCTGGCTGCCCTTTGTATTTTCTCCTTCATTTCAACCTTGGTGAATCTGACGATTATGTGCCTTGGTGTTGCTCTTCATGAGGAATATCTTTGTGGTGTTCTCTGTATTTCCTGGACTTGAATATTGGCCTGCCTTGCTAGGTTGGGGAAGTTTTCCTGGATAATATCCTGAAGAGTATTTTCCAGCTTGGACTCATTCTCTTTGTCGCATTCAGTTACACCTGTCAAACGTAGATTAGGTCTTTTCACATAGTCCCACATTTCTTGGAGACTTTGTTCATTCCTTTTTACCCTTTTTTCTCTATTCTTGCCTTCTCGTTTTATTTCATTGAGTTGATCTTTGACCTCTGATATCCTTTCTTCTGCTTGGTCAATTTGGCTGTTGAAACTTGTGCATGCTTCGCAAAGTTCTCGTGTTGTGTTTTTCAGCTCCATCAATTCACTTATATTCCTTTCTAATTTGTCCATTCTCGTTAGCATTTCGTCAAATGTTTTTTCAAGGTTCTTAGTTTCTTTGCACTGGGTAGAACATGTTCTTTTAGTTCACAGAAGTTTTTTACTACCCACCTTCTGAAGTCTTACTCTGTCATTTCATCACATTTGTTCTCCATCCAACCTTGTTCCCTTGTTGGTGAGGAGTTGTGATCCCTTGTAGGAGGAGAGGTGTTCTGGTTTCAGGTGTTTTCATCCTTTTTGCGCTGGTTTCTTCTCATCTTTATGGATTTATCTACCTGTCATCTTTGAAGTTGCTTACTTTCAGATTGGGTCTCTGAGTGGACGTTGTGTTTGTTGAAGATGAAGTTATTTCTGTTTCTTAGTTTTCCTTCTAATAGTCTGTTCCCTCTGCTGTAAGACTGCTGAGGTCCACTCTAGGCCCTGCTTGCCTGGGGATCGCCTGCAGCAGCTGCAGAACAGTAAGGGTTGCTACCAGTTTCTTCTTCTGCTATCTTTGTCCCAGAAGGATACCTGCCGAATGTCAGTCTGATCTCTCCTTTATGAGGTGACTCTTTGGATATACAGGGGTCTGGGAGCTGCTTGAGGAGACAGTCTGTCCTTTATAGGAGCTCAAGTGCTGAGCGGTGAGCTCCGTTGTTCATTCAGAGCTGCTGGGCAGGTACGTTTAGGTCTGATGCAGCAGAACTCATAAACCGCTTTTTGTTCCCAGGTATTCTGTCCCAGGGAGTTTGGGCTTTATTTATGAGTTTCTGCTTTGCTGCTGCCTTTTTTTTTTCAGGGCTGCCCTGCCCAGCAAGGAGGCAGCCTGGTCACTGTCTGCCTGTAGAGGCTTTGCTGAGCTGCTGTGGGCTCCGCCCAGCTGCCGTGTGAACTTCCCTGCAGTGTTGTTTATACGGGTGTAGTTAGAACTGCCTTGGCAATGGTGGCCCGCCTCTGTATTGGCTGACTGTCTCTGTAATCGCAGGTTGCCTTGGCAATGGCGGGTTGCCTTGGCAACAGCAGGCAGCCTCAGCAATGGTGGGTTGCCTTGGCAACGGCAGGCTGCGTCAGCAATGGCGGACTACCTCCGTAGTGGTAGAGTGTCTCTGTAATGGTGGACGCCCCTCCCCCACAGAGCTGGACCGCCCTGGGTTCAGCTGCGCTTGCTGTGAAACTCTCAATCCAGAGAGTTTCTGATTGCTGTTCTTTTGTTGGGGTGGGACCAGCCGAGCCTGATCATCTGGCTCCCTGCCTCAGAGCCTTTTTTTTTTTTAGTTGAATAGTTGACTCTATCCCAGTTGCCTGTTGAAAGGGCGCCGGGATCTGTGTGATTTCCCCTGCGGTGACTCACTGCGTCGGCTTAAACAGTGGTGCTGAGATTTGTGGCACTTTTTTTGCCCAGGAATCCCCTGGCCTGACTCCCTGTTCAGTCCCCTCTTTAATCAGATGAATGGGCGACTTCCCGGGTCTCCAGTCGCCAGCCAAAAGGGCACCCGGACCAGTGTATTTTGTATGGAGAACCGCCGGCTGGGGTGCCAACAAAGCTGCCACGCGGGGCAATGCAGCCGCAACGACCAAAATAACTGTGCTGGCGACCCGTGGGTCTCCTCCGCCTGGGAATCTCTGGGTCCATGGGCAATAAAAATGTGGCGTCTGCTCACCCTCTGCACTTTCACTGGGAGCTGCAACTCTGAGCTGTTCCTAAACGGCCATCTTGGATCAAAAAATGTACTTTAGTTCTTTCTTTTCTTTTTTTTTTTTTTTTTTGAGGCAGAGTCTCGCTCTGTCACCAGGCTGGAGTGCAGTGGTGTGATCTCGGCCTGGGTCACTGCAACCTCCACTTCCTGGGTTCAAGTGATTCTCCTGCCTCAGCCTCCTGAGTAGCTGGGATTACAGGCATGTGCCACCATGCCCAGCTAATTTTTGTATTTTTAGTAGAGATGGGGTTTCACCATATTGGCCAGGATGGTCTCAATCTCTTGACCTCGTGATCCACCTGCTTTGGCCTCCCAGAGTGCTGGGATTACAGGTGTGAGCCACTGTGCCTGGCTACCTGATTCGTTTTTATGGCCAAATAATATTCAGTTTTCTGGATATACCACATTTCGTTTATCCGTTCATCTGTTCATGGACTTTGAGTTATTTTCACTTTGAGCTATTATGAATAATGCTGCTATGAACATTCATGTATACATCATGTATACATTTTAATGTAGATGTATGTTTTTACTTATCTTGAATATATACCTAGCAGTGGAATCATATTATTTTTAAACTGAAATTAAATTTTAATGTTGTGGAATCCCTGAATCACTTTTAGAAACTGTCCACTTCCATAGAACAGTTGGCAAATCAGTGTTAAAGTGGAGAGAGTGTTGATTTTTTTGTGCATGTATTTGGTAGACATCATTTGAATCTTGATTTTATAGATGGTGTGAATTTTGTCAAGTTATTTTTTTTCTTGAGTTTAGAATGTTAGTACCTCTGGATGTTTTAGGAGTTGATAAGACTGTATTATTGCTTAAACAATTCAGCGTCCATTTCTTACTATCAGCTTTTGCAATGGATTTGCTTTGGCCAGTGGCCTGTGAGGGGAAGTGATGTGTACCTTCTTCCAGGCAGAAGCTTTTAGAACTAGTATGTTGTTTGCCTCATCTCTTTTCCTTTCTGCCATGATGACCACTGATGTTCCAGTTGGACACAGCTCCATCAGCTTGTGTACCAGAATGAAAATGATGTGGGGCAGAGCCCTCATAGATTTTGTTGCATGAGTATGGAAAAAGTGTCATTTTAAGCCATCAGAATTTGGTGACTATTTGATACTTTAGCACAGTGATCCTCACGCAATGATAGTTTTGTATTTCTCACCCTGATATATCTGGCAATGTCTGGAGACATTTTTTGGTTATCACACATGGGGAAGTGCTCTTGGCCTTTAGTGGGCAAATGCTGCTAAACATTCAACACTGCACAGGACAGCTCCCACAACAAAGAATTATCTGATCCAAAATGTCAATAGTGCTGAAGTTGAGAACTGCTTTACTATAATGTAGTTTATACTGATTGAGGTGGGGTGTTGAGAAGATTAAATGGAAAAAAGTATATAAAATACAGCACACAGGGTGGTCTTTTTTTTTGTTAATTATGTGACAGAGCTTGGTAATGGCTCTGAGGTCTTCCTTTGCATTTGTGGGTCTTTTCCAACTTCCTTAGGGTTCAATATTCAGTTTAATTGTAGTTATTTTTATAAATCAAGGCTCATTTTTAGCAGAATTATGTACTCCTGAAAAAAGGGAGAGAGCTAACATTAAATGTTTGTTTGGCACCAGGCTCTTTGTATGTGTTTTGAATTTTTACAAATACTCTCTGAAACTGTTATTCCTTACCTCCATTTTGTTTTGTTTTGTTTTGTTTTAAGACAGGGTCTCGCTCAGTTGCCCAGACTGGAGTGCAGTGGTGTGATCTTGGCTCACTGCAACCTCTGCCTCACAAGTTCAAGTGATTCTGCCTCAGCCTCCTGAGTAGCTGGGCTTACAGGCATGTACCACTATGCCCAGCTAATGTTTTGTATTTTTAGTAGAGATGGGATTTCACTATGTTGGCCAGGCTGGTCTTGAACTCTTGGCCTCCTGTGATCCACCTGCCCTGGCTTCCCAAAGTGCTGGGATTACAGGCATTAGCCACCATACCCGGCCCTCCATTTTGTTTTTGATGAAGACATTGAGACACTGAAGTTAAGTAATTTGACCAAGATCACACAGCTTATAAGTGGTGGGCCTAGAATTCGAGGCACATCTGTTTGCCTTCATAACCCTGCTCTTTTCACACTGCTATACTACCTCTTTAGCAGTGGTTTTAACATGGAGAAATGAAAGTAATGCCTGATTTCTAACAATTATATGTTGTATTAGTTATCTATTGCTGTACAACAGGTTACCTTAAAACTTAGCACTTTAACACAACAGACAATTATTGTCTGACATAGTTTTGAGAATCAGTAATTTAGGAGAAGCTAAGCTGGGTGGCTCTGGCTCGGGATCTCCCTGGAGATTACAAACAAGTTGTCTTCCAGGACTGCAGCCATCTGAAGGCCTGATTGGAGAGGAAGATACACTTCCATGGTGGTATACTCACAGGGCTGTTGGCAGGAGGCCTCAGTTCCTCACCATGTGGGTCTCTCTTTAGGGTTGCTTGATTGTCATCATGACATGGAAGCTGGCCTCTTCCAGAGTGAGGGATCTGAGATAGACAGCAAGGCAGAAGTGACAATATCTTTTGTGACCTGGCCTTAGAAGTTACAGATGATAGCTTCTGCCCTTCTCTATCGGTCACATACACAACTCTGATACAGTGTGGGAGAGGATGATACAAGGGCATCAAGAATACTATGAGATGGAAATCACTGGGGGCCATCTCAGAGGCTGCTTACTACATGTTAATGATCCTCATTTGCCAGTTACAAAATTATGAATTTTATTTCCTTTTCATATTCTAAGATTCCAAACACCTGTTTTGTACTTTAAGCTACTCAGATCATTTAGAATGTGAATGAAAATATAAATTGGCTTTTGTAAACATTTTTAGTGAATGGTAAAATAAAATAAAGGCCATGGTGCAGATACTTCATGGGGGATTTGTTTTTTAATGGGTTCGACTAGCAGAGGATTCTTGAATCCTGAAAAGTTTGGTCTGATGTACTTATTTTCCCTGGAAAATCTCCTTTACCAAACACTGAATTCTTCATTTGCCGAAGTCCACCCGACTTTCTGGTGTTTTTATTGCTGGTTTGATGTGCTTGAATGCCAGCCAAAGTATAAGGTGAATGGTAGATGCAAGGACTGTGCAGTTTCCATGGAGACCTCTTTCAGGAATCCTTCATTTTTTCAGCCATTTCTGGTAGGCATCCCCTTACAGTTAATGTGTGGTACACATCAATTCGAGTAGCTCTTTGAAATGGGCTCTGTTTATACAAATTTAGAACTGAGTTTTTTTTTTTTTCTGTATATCTTCAATGTTAAGTTAGGTTTTCATGAAACTCGAAGATGCTAACTGGAAATCTTCCTGAAGCAGTTTAACTATACTTTTGTTATTACACTTGATTTTGAGCTTTTGGGAATAAAAGAAGGGCCCTGGCTAGGTACAGAGGTATATGGATTTACTGTGTCTAATCGTGCAACCATGAAATAAATGTTTCCACTTCAGGAATCAACCCATCACTTTTAATCACTCTTGTTTGCATTGGCTTAGAGCTTTGTGCTTCCTTCAAGTATTTTCCTTTTTTCTTTCAAAATTGTGTTCAGTTGGTTGTGACCAATTTTACACAGGGGCTGGCTCACTCACTTATGTTCTTGACTCCTGCTGTCCCAATGTCATGCTTCATTTACATAGGGATAGCTTTTCCTGGCTTTACCTGTTGACGTGACATCCTGTGCATCATATTTCCTTTCTTAGATATAAAGAAGACTGAAAAAAATCCATGATTTGAAGAAAATTTGCAAAAGTGCAGAACATTGTGAAAGAGACAGCTTTAATTTTAATTTTCACTGTAGTCAGAATAGGTGGCCTCCTGATGGGTAGACTTGCTTTCTCATTTTATGTTGTCCAGGGTAGGTACCTAGATCAGTCAAGGCCAACCTAGTCTGGTCATTAATACTACTTTTGGTTTTAAGCACAGCTGTGTATGGGGATTCTTACCATTATTAATAGAGGTTATAATGAAAACAAGGTAGTCATACAGTTGTCTGTGTGGGTAGTGGCATGGAGGTAGAGTTGTTGCCTAAGATCTGGAAGTCAGGAAGCTGGAGGTTTTTGTAATTTTAAGTTATGCATTCATTATCAATCTTAGGAATTTATTTTGATCATTACAAATGCATGACTAGTGCTATTTTCCAATCCTGAGGTTTTGTGGGAAATCTTTTTGAAAAGAGGCCAGGATGAGGATAAAAATTAATTTTGAAAATCCATTTCAAAGACTTGTTATGCCATGCTCCATCACTGAAATTTTAATGCAGCTTATATATTGTGTTTTTACCATTTGGACTGTGATTCTTAAAAGCTGACTTTTATTTTGGATTTTCTAATATGTATCAGCTATGTCCATCCACGAATGTGCTTTTATCTGTGCATCATGTTATATTGGGACTTGGATGGAATGTAAATCTTTTATTGGCCTAAATCTGAGTCTAATCCTCTGCATGGCTTTGGTAGAAAATCAATTTCCTCTGCTCTGTCAAGATTTTTCAGGTCAGTGCTCTTTGGAAGTTTCCCAATTCTCTTAGATTAAAATAGATTTTGTTTCTGTGCTACATACTGGTATTAGTTAGTAGGACACTGGGAACTAGAAAGCAGGAAAACAGAGGCAGACAAGATACCCGTGAGTTCTTTTATTTCAGTTAACTTGTTGACACACTGCACCTTTGAGGAACGAAGGAGTTTGTGTGCTTTCAAAGGCGTCATTTGGAGGAGAAATTGTAAGTGACTTCTGTAGGTGAGGCTGTGCACTTAATTTTAATGAGTTTAAGTTCATTAAGTGACCTGCTCACTGGGTCATTAGAAGTGACCTCACTAGAAATGAATGGAAAAGAGAACTACCTAAGTTCCACTCAGTTTGTTTAACTACTGTGGGCTATTGGAAATAGAGTGACCAACTTGGACTTTCTTGGTTTTAGCACTAAAAAGTACCACATCCCAGGAACCTACTCAGTCCCCAGCAAACCAGGATGGTAAGTCACCCTAGCAGTGAAAAGTAAGGGGATAGATGGTTTGGAACTGGTTAGTAACTTTATAGATTTTTTTTTCTTGAGACAGGGTCTTGCTCTCTCACTCAGGCTAGAATGCAGTGGCATAATCATGGCTCATTGCAGCCGCGACCTCCTGGGTCCAAGCAATACTCCCACTTCAGCCTCCTCAGTAGCTGGAACTACAGGGGCAAGCCACCACACCCAGCTAATTTTTAATATTTTTTTGGTAGGGACAGGGTCTTGCTTTGTTGCCCAGCCTGGTCTTGAACTCCTGGGCTCAAGTGATCCTCCTGCCTCAGCCTCTCTCAAAGTACTAGGATTACAGGTGTGAGCCAACATGCCTGGCCATCTTATAAATATTTTAAGGAGGAATTTATTAGAGACATGTAGCACCTTGCTGTCCAGTGATGCTAGTGAATGAGTGACTCTACTTTGATTTAACTGAAGAAACAATGGGAAGAGGAGAGATGGAAGTTTTTCTACCTAATTTTTCTAAGATGATGTGTTTAGGGGATGTTTTGGTAAAAAATTATTAGCATTAATGTTTACCTTTATCTTTTCCATGGATAATGCAAAGACCTTTAACTCCACTTATCCTTCCTTTTAACTTACATTGTTATTGACTTGTATTTTAGTACTATATGTTAAACTCTACAAGACATCATTATTTTATGCAGACATTGTTTATTTAATCAGAGTTCAACTTCTTCTGTAAACACCAGATGGCAAATATTTTAATCCCTGCAGACCGTATAGTCTCTGTCACAACTACTGAATTATACTCTTATAGTACCCAAATGACTATAGGCATTTAAATGATTGTGTGTATCCATGTTCCAATAAAATTTACTTACAAAAACAGACAGTGGGCCGGATTTGGCCTGTAGGCCTTACTTTGACAACTCCTAATTTAGATTTATCTACGTATTTATTTATTTATTTGTTTGTTTATTTATTTTCCCTTCATGTCTTGCTATATCTTTGAGGTTATACCTGGAATCATTTTCAAGGCAAGGATGTGTGTTCTCATCACTCGTTTTCAACATTGTGCTATAAATTCCAACCAGTGCAAAAAGGCAAGAAAAGGAAATAAAAAGCCTACAGAGCAGAGAGTAACAAAAATAAAACTGGTCAGGTATAGTTGCTCATACTTTGAGAGGTGAGGCAGGAGGATTGCTTGAGCCCAGGAGTTCCAGACCAGTTTGGGCAATGTAGGGTGACACCCATCTCTATAAAAGTGAAAAAAAAAATTAGCCAGGTGTTGTGGGGCATGGCTGTGGTTCCAGCTACTTGGGAGGCTGAGGTGGGAGGATCACTTGGGCCTGGGAGGTCAAGTGAGCCATGATTGTATCACTGCATTCTAGCCTGGGCAACAGAGTGACACCCTGTCTCAGAAAACAAAAGAAGAGAAAACAAAAACTTGTCTCTATTTGCAGATGAAATGATTGTCTACATAGAGGATCCTGAGGAATCTATAAAATAACTCTTAGACCTAATTAAGTGAGTTCAGCAAGGTTTCAGGATATAAGATAAACATTCAAAAATGAGTTGTATTTCCACGTACTAGCCATAAACAAATGGATGCTGAAATTAAAAATACAGTACCATTTACATTCACTCAAAAATACTTCAGTATAAATCTAACAACGCATGCACAGGAGTTGTATGCTGAAAACTACACAATGCTGATGAAAGAAATCAAAGGTCTCAGTAGATGGAGAAACATACCATATTCTGGGATTGGAAGAATCAACGTAGTAAAAATATCATTTCTCCCCCAAATTGATAAACAGATTTAATGTAATTCCTATCAAAATCTTAGTAAGATTTTTTTGTAGATACAGATATAATAAAATTTATATGGAAAGGGAAAAGAACTAGCTAAAACACTTTTGAAAAATAAAGCAGGAGGAATCAGTCTGTAATATTTTAAGACATGTAACTACAGTAATCAAGACTGTGTGATATTGATGGAGGGATACATGTATAGATCAATGGAACAGAACAAAGAACCTAGAAATAGACCAACAGAAATATGCCCAATTGATCTTTGACAAAATTTCAACAGCAATTAAATGAAGAGGGAAAGATAGCCTTTTTGACAAATGGTGCTAGGTCAATTGAACATCAATATGCCAAAAAAAACAAAAAAAACCAAAAAAACCTTGCTGTAAATAGCATACATTATATGAAAAATAACTCCAAATGTATCACAAACTTAAATGTAAAACATAAAACTAAAAATAATTAGAGAAAATCTTAGGGATCTGAGCCTAGGTAAAGAGTTCTTAGACATGACACCAAAGTTATGATCCATAAAATAATTGATAAGTTGGATTTCATCAAAATAAAAAATTCTTACTCAGAGAAAGACCTGATAAAAGGATGAAAAGACAGGCTACAGAGTGGGAGGAAATATTTGCAAACTACATATCTGACAAAGGACTTGTATCTAGAATATATAAAGAACTTACAAAACTTAACAGTAGAAAACAACCCAGTTAGAAAGTGGACAAAATACATGAAGGAACATTTCACTGAAGAGCATATACAGATGACAAATAAGCACATGAGAAGATGTTCAACATCATTAGCCACTAGCAAAATGTAAATTCAGACCACAGTGAGCTATCCCTGCATACCTATCAGAATGGCTAAAATAAAAAAGAGTGACAGCATCAAATGATGGCAAGGCTGTAGAGAAATGGAATCATTCATACTTTGCTGATGGTATGTAAAATGATACAGCTCCTCTGAAAAACAAAGACAGTAAACATGTAACTACCCTATGACCCAGCAATTGCACTCCTAGGCATTTATCCCAGAGAAGTGAAAATTTATGTTTATATAAAAACCAGTATGTGAATGTTTTATAGGAGTTTTATTCATGATAGCCCATAACTGGAAACAATACGGCTATTCTTTAATGGGTGAATGGTTGGACAAACTGGTATATTCATAGCATGGAATACTACCCAGCAGTAAAAAGGAGGGAACTATTGATACATGCAACGATATGGATGGATTTCCAGATAAATTATGTTGAGTGAGAAAAGCCAATCCTGAATGGTTAAATACCATGATTCCATTTATATAACATTCTTGAAGTGACAAAATTATAGAAAGGGAGAAGAGATTAGTGCATGCCAGGAGTTGAGGGGGCAAGGGCAGGAAGGAAATGGATGGCTATAAAAGGCATCATGAGGCCAGGTGTGGTGGCTCATGCTTGTAATCCCAGCACTTTGGGAGGCCAAGGTGGGTGGATTGCTCGAGGTCAGGAGTTTGAGATCAGCCTAACTAATATGGTGAAACTCTGTTTCTACTAAAAATACAGAAATTAGCTGGGGGTAGTGGCAGGTGCCTGTAATCCCAGCTACTTGGGAGCCTGAGGCAGGAGAACCCAGGAGGTGGAGGTTGCAGTGAGCTGAGATTGCACCACTGCACTCCAGCCTGGGCGACAACAGTGAGACTCTATCTCAGAATTAAAAAAAAAAAAAGCATCCTGAAGGGTCCTTGTGGGCATGGAAATGTTCTCTATTGACTGTATCAATGTCAACATTGCAGTTATGATTTTGTGTTATAATTTTGCAAGATGTTACTGTTGGGAGGAAGTAGGGAAAGGGTACATAGGATCTCTCTGTATCATTTATTACCTCTGCATATAAAACAGTTGTCTCAAAATAAAAAGTTTAATTAAAAAACTAACAAAAAAAACCCCGGGATCTAAAAGGATCAGACAGAGTCAGAATCACAAATACTAAGTACTGTAGCACTTTTGTATTTGGTGGTGTTCTGAAGTTCTGACTCAGTTTTGTTATGAAATGGAGCCACGTGGGTCCATGTGAGTGAGTCCCCGTGCATAGGTGTATGATTGACTTTTTCCCTCAAGTGCTTCTAATTTGGGATGTTCTTCACTGTGTGCCCTTTGAGTGTCTCTTGCCTCTGGATTTTGCTAGACAAAAAACCAGTTTTTAAATGTCAGTTCTAAGGTCTTTTCTGAGCACAGTTAACTTTTATGATTTCATTTATGCAGTGGGTTTTCACCTAAGGGCCATGGTATCTAGACACTAGACTTGTTTTTCCCAAGTGATTCTTCTTTGCCTATGTAATAGAGATATTCATTCTCTTGTTCTCTTTTGCAGTAGAAACTCCAGTTTTGAGCTGGGCTCCTGGATACCCAGAGTAAAGGTTGTACTGCCCACATTTCATTGTAGCTAGGTGTGCCTGTTTGACCAAGTATGAACCTTCTATTTAGATTAAACCACAAAATAAATAGAGCTATCAATTGGCTTTAACATATGTTTAGTGAATAGGTAAAATAAAATATATAAAAGCTATGTGTTCTGGGTTGAATTGTGTCCCCCACAAAAAGATATATTAAAGTCTTAACCCCTAGTACCTCAAAATGTGACCTTATCTGGAAAAAGGGTCTTTGCAGATATAATTAAGTTAAGGTGAGGTTATATTGGAGTAGGGTGGGCTCCTAATCCAATATGATGAGTGTCCCTATAAGAAGGCAGTCAGGTGAAGACACACACACACACAGTGGGAGCCTCCTATGAAGACGAGGATTGAAGCAGTGAATCTACAAGCCAGGGACCAGCTGGGGCTGCAAGAAGCCAGGTGGAACACGTGGAGCCGATTCTCCCTCACAGCCCTTAGAAGGAACCCACCCGCTGACACCTTGATTTTGGACTTTCAGTCTTCAGAACTATGAGATAATAAATACATTTCTGTTGTTTGAAGCTACCCAATTTGTGGTGCTTTATTATAGCAGCCCTAGGAAACTGATATACTATGCTTTTGATATTGTTTTTAGGGTATTGTGGTTTGAATATTTGTGTCTCCCCCAAATTCCTATGTTGAGGCCTAGTCTCTGATGTAATAGTATTAAGAGGTGGGGCCTTTAGGAGGTACATGAGGGCAGAGCTCTCATGATGGGATTAGTGTTCCTAGAAAAGAGACTTGAGGGAGCTTGTTTGCTCCTTCTAGTATGTGAGGACACAGCAAGAAAGTGCCATCTAAGAGGCAGAGAGTGAGCTCTCACCATACACTGAATCTGCTGACACCTTGATCTTAGATTTTCCAGCCGCCAGAATGGAAATAAATTTCTGTTGTATATAAATTACTGAGTCTAAGGTATTTTGTTCTAGCAGCCTCAACAAACTAAGACATGGGGTATTAAAAAAAATGTGTTGAACATTCAGAGGCTTCTTATTCTGAGTCCTCAGATATTTGGACTGGCTCTGCCTTCTTTTTCCAGGAAAAAAATCTCACTGTATGAAACATAGACATTCTTCATTGCCCCAAAGCCCTTCCATCTTCCAACTTATGTTTTTATTGCTGGTTTGATGTGCTTGAATGCCAGCCAAAGTATAAGGTGAATGGTAGATGCAAGGACTGGGCGGTTTCCATGGAGACTTCTTGCAGGAGTCTTTCCTTTCTCAGTTCAACAGTTGCCAAGGAAACACCTAGTTTCAATTAAATAAATGTTTGTGGGATCTGCCAATTTGAGTGTCTCTTGGTAGGGGGATTTGGTTAAACTTCTTAAAGATCATAATAAACAAATTCAGAGCAGAGTCTTTTTAGATTCCGTTACAGTTATATTAGGCTTTTTTGTAACTTAGGGATGTTAATAGTCCTCTGTCTGAAGTGATCAGATTATTTATTTTCATATGCAGAAAATGTTGTTTTTGAGTCCTGGGGGAAGAAAACTGAGGTTCAGAGAAAGGCCAAAGCCAGGGAGCTGGTGTTACATGGCACATGACTATGCCCATGCTCTTTAGTATGTCCTGCAGGGTAGGAGATTCACGGGGCCTAACCTGTGCAAACTGTTTACAGGCTGTGGTGTTCGGTGGTTCAGCACTGTGTTCATTGCTTCTAGTTAGCTATTGTATCAGTGGCTGAAGTTGGTGATGGTTCATGGAAATAGTGGTGAGAGCACAGATTCTAGGTATAAGCAATTCTAATAAATGAGAATTCCCTAGGATTATCTCTATTGTGACACCCTCCCCATTGTGCTGTTTATCAAATAGTCAGGTATGGTATATTGCAGAATTCTCACAATACTTTGCAACTCTTCCCATCAAGAGGTAGAGTCTGTTTCCCTATCCTTAGGATCTTGGCTGTCCTGTTGATTTGGTCTAACCCTTGGAGAGAGTAGAAAAGAACTTGTGTGGGTTTTGATCCTAGGCGTGAGGTAGAGCTTCAGTTTTTTGCTGCTTTAGGAACTCTGCCACCTTGTAAAAAAGCCTGTCTGGCTTCCTGGAGGAAGAGAGACTATGTGGAGGAAAATGGAAGTACCCAGCCAACCCAATAGTTGACTGTAGAAGCATAAGTGACCCTCACCTGAGATCAGTGGTGCCTGCCTTTGATCAGTATAATTGCCCAACTGAACTCAGCCCAAATTACTGACCCCCAGAATTGTGAATTAAATGAATGCTGTTGCTTTAAGGCACTTGAGTTTTGGGGTGGTATGTTATTACAACAGTAGATAATTGATACGGTCAAGTTTGAAAGCTCTGGAATGATCAAGGCTCACCTTTGACCTGTCCTCTATAAAACCCAGGATTCTCAGTAACACAATCCTGTTAATAACAGAGCTTGCCTATGGCTAATCTAAGCAGAAAAGCAGTTTGTTGGCAGGATATTGGGTAGCTCCATCTTTCTTTAGGAAGACTGGGGACAAGGCTTGAAAACTGCAAAACTAGGGGGCAGTACTGCTGGAACTGCAGTCAGAAAACCTCACAGAATTGGTAGCTACTGAATATTGGATGCCTCCACCTACACCACCACCATTGCCTGCATTGGACATTGGGTGTGGGGCTGCCCCTGGAACTGGATGTTGCTCCTGTCAGTAGAAGACAATCATCTACTATTCTTGCTGTTTTGCAGCACTCATTACTGATTCAGATGCCTGTATGCCGTGTGTTTATAGCAGCACAATTCACAATTGCAAAAATATGGACCTAGCCCAAATGCCCATCAATCGAATGAATAAAGAAAAATATATTTTGCATGTGTGTGTGTATTATATGTATATGTACACATATATGTACATATATACACATATACATATACACACATATGCACACATACATACATACACCATGGAATACTACTCAGCTATAAAAAGGAATGAAATAATAGCATTTGCAGCAATATGGATGGAGTTGGAGACCATTATTCTAAGTGAAGTAACTCAGGAATAGAAAACTGAACATTGTATTTTCTCACTTATAAATGTGAGCTAAGCTGTGTGGATGCAAAGGCATAAGAATGAAACAATGGACTTTTGAGCCTCAGAGGGGAGGGTGGGAGTAGTTGAGGGATAAAAGACTACACATTGGGTACAGTGTACACTGCTCGGGTGCTGGGTACATCAAAATCTCAGAAATCACAACTAAAGAACTTACCCGTGTAAGTTGTTTATCCAAGCACCATCTGTTCCCCCAAAGCTATTTAAATAATAATAAACACAAAAACAAATGCTTGCATGGGTGGTGTCTGGCAGAAGTTAGGTCCTGTGCCTATATCCTGATTGAAAAGAAATCAGGAAAGTGAGAATCTGACACTTTTAGCTTATTTAGCTGAAAGCAGGTGGAAAATTTCATAAACACTGGCAAGAGGTTCTGATATCAGGCAGCCAAAAGAAAAATGGCAAATGTTCATTAGTTTCTATTGTATACTCTGGTTAGCTCAGTTGGTTTCAGCACAGTTATGATGAAGCCAGCATTGTGGTTTGTTCTTAAGTTTTATTGAGAGAAAATAATTCTGAGGTTGTTCCCCTTACACCTGCTCCCTCTCTCACAGATGTGTGCTGATAGCCATTTGTAAGACCAGGAAATATTGGGGCCTAACTTGGATGTATCTCTGGCTGCTAAGGTACAAAGAGTATGTGTCTTTCAGTTGGTGGGCCCAGAGACTCCATTCACTGGCATCGTGTGCCATCTAAGAGAACTGAATGAATGGTATCTGTGTGAATCTAAGGGGCTGGCTATTTGCACAGTGAATTTGATTCATGTAACATTTATAATACAAATTGTTGGGCAGTAAGATCTTTCAATCCAGATGGTTTCTAGTTTTTGAGAATTTCTCTAATAACTTCTCTGAACTCTGAAATTCTTATTTGAATTCATGTAGGATTCATTTAAATATTAGAAATAATACACATAAAGAGAAAAGCACAATGCCTAGAGAGTGTGTAATAGATGTTCAATAAATGTTGAACATTTCCCTCAAACTTCTTAGATGCATACACCCCAATGAGATTAGAAACTCTTTGAGGACAGGGCTTGCTCTTTTTGTATCGAATCTCTCTCAGTTGTTAAGTGAAGACCCAATCCAATTTTTTTTTTTTTTTTTTTTGAGATAGTTTTGCTCTTGTTGCCCAGGCTGGAGTGCAGTGGTGCAATCTCGGCTCACCATAACCTCCGCCTCCCGGGTTCAAGCGATTCCCCTGCCTCAGCCTCCCAAGTAGCTGGGATTACAGGCATGGGCCACCATGCCTGGCTAATTTGGTATTTTTAGTAGAGATGGGCTTTATCCATGTTGGTCAGGCTGGTCTCAGGTGATCTGCCTGCCTCGGCCTCCCAAAGTGCTGGGATTACAGGCATGAGCCACTGCACCTAGCCCAATCCAATTATTAAAATAATAAATGCACCTCTTGCCTCCCTGACATTCTGGCAGCCTCGCTCTGAGGAGGCTGGCCTGGTTCAAAGCTGGTGGCTCCAGGGCACTAAAGCTGAAGACGGGCCCTTCCACCCTGCTCATAATTGTGGACAGTGAATTGTATGTGGGATAAAACATCTTGGGAGCAATAAAAACCTATATCTAAGCTCATGCATTGTGGTGGTACTATCAATTTAGGGGGATAGGTAGATTGTATCAAATCAGTCCGTGGAAAGTTTAAGAAGATGAAATAGTGTCTACAGGTGATTCCAGGTAGTAGGAGGAGATTTGCCTGACTCCTACGGATGTTCATCTGGCAAGCATTGCTCGGTGGCAAGAGATGTAAGAGTAGGAAAGGTTTATAGATTTGGTATCAGGAAAGTGCCAGCAGGTAGCTGGGGATGAGGTGCAGGACAAAGACAGATGAGAGCAAGACAAAGCCTTAAAGTGATGAGTATCTGGAGAGGGAAGCGGATGGATGGGTATACCTTGGACACAGAAAGGGGATTCAGTCATGGAAAGAGGTCAGTCTGGTCAATATAATGTGGCTGTTAGGTCAAAGGAGGGGCCAATAGCAAGACAGGTTTGGGGCTTGGTTCTGGTTAGTTGGGGCAGAGCCCCTTAAAGCCATTTAGATTTGCTGTGGTGATGCACGGGACCTGAGGGTGCTGGTTGTCATGAGATCTTGTTGTGGGGAGAACAGTCATAAACAGGGCCCTTCCCCAGCTTTAGTGTGCCTTGGAGCAGCCAGCTTTGAATAGGGCCAGCTTCCTCAGAGGGAACTGCCAGAATGTCAGAGGGGTACACTTATCATTTTAACAATTGGATTGGGTCTTCACTGGGAACTCCATGAAGAAAGCAAATTAATGAAGTCAGATTGCCTATCCCACCAACAATGGGTATTCCTGGTATGAGTTTAGCTCTATGCTAGAGGATCTCAATTGATCTAGATTTTGGCTTGAGAGAAAGAACTTCAGTGTGATCTGAGACTGAACTTCCATTCATTCATTCCCCCAGGAAGCATGTGGAGGATCTATGTGTAATATACTGGTGTTCTATTTACTTGAAATGCCCTTGCTTGCTCTACTCCTTTCACTTAGGCACTTGTTTCTCTAAAAAATAAATGTGAATATGTGTGTGTGCATGTGTGCATAAAATATTAAGTATTCCATATAAAATATAGAATGGACAGAAACCAACAAACTTATAAAAATACCAAATAACCTAAATCTGTAATTTTATTTTTGAAGAGCACTAAAAATGTCAATAAATGAATTGTCTGAAAAACTAATCCTTTGGCTGGTGAGATAAGTCTGAGTTGCCAGAACCAGTTAAAGCTTTATATAATTCTGGCAGTACATTTGTGTTCACCTGAGATTTCTCTGCCTCCAGCTGTACAAAAATTCTGTGATATGCAGAGCCTCAAAACCTGGGCCAGAATGCTAAAACTAATTTTCTTTTGTAATCTGAGCCATATTTGTATTTTAACTCAGTTCTACTGTGAAGACTGCTTTTGTATATGTGTGTGTTTACTTTATGTCATTAATTTCTGACATTTAAGTTAGTGCCTGACACATAGTCTACCCTCAGTAAATGTTAGTTCTTATTGTTGAGTCTACTGTTCTTTTCTTCTAAACTAGTGGGGTAGCTGCTTCATTTGTGCCTTAGTGGTTCACTCCCTTGCCTTCTTCCCCTCTTCTCACCCTTGAGTTATTAGATCCTGGTTTTACCCCAGGCAGGTGCCAACCCCAAGGAACTCCTGACTCTGTGGCGATGCATGCCTGCATGTGTGCAGCCAGCTGGGCAGCTTGTAAAGCCATGGTATTGACTTGCCAAAGAATGCCTAGTTTACAAAAATCATAAGAGATCATTGTCATCAACTGCTATTGGCACCTATTATCCTTTCTGTTTCCGAAAAACAATCTAGGTGCATAATAAAAACATCCGTAGAATCACTCTGTCAAGCCTATGTATGCCCATCAATTATGCAAGAACCTCAGTTCCTACTTCTAATGAATTTTATACGGATTATCCCAGATCTTTCTGCCAGTTCTCTAATAGCAGAGGAGAGAATACACCATGGGAGTCAGGGGTAACCAAAGCAGCTCGCCTGAGTTAGAATTTCTTTGAATTCTCATCTTTAAGAACCATGCTCAGCTGAAATTAGTGGTTCATGACTGTAATCCTCCACTTTGGGAGGCCAAGGTGGGAAGAACACTGAAGCTCAGGAGTTTGAAGCTAGCCTGGGCAACATAGTGAAACTCCATCTCTATTTGAAAAATGGCATGCTGATTCTTATTTGTTTTTTAAACATATCTCTGGATTTTAAAATTATCCTCCCAAGCAAAGGCTGAGTAAATTTCTGGTAGGCTGTGTTGTATTTCTCTTTGGCTTTCCTTCATGGAATAAGGTGATTACAAAATGACTTACCTGAGGTTCTATTTCTTGATATCCTATGATCAGGTGGCATCTCTGATCCCTTAAGACTTTAAACAATTAATTTGTTTGAATAGGTTGATAAGACTGACATAATTCAATATTCAAAGATACTGAACACACTATGTAGGGGTTTTCATCATGCCATGAAGAGTTAAAATCCAGGATACATATGTATTTTATTTCATGAGCCTTCTTAGTTGGAAATCAATCAGATGGGTGCTGTGGGGAATGCAAAGATGATTTTTAAAATGCAGGACTTGCCCTCAAGAAACTTATAGTCTTGTAGGGGAATGTAGCAGGTGTATCGAGAATCATAGTAAAAAGTAGTAGTATGTATCAGAAGGAGAGGTTGAAACCATAATTTTAGGTTTCGCCCATAGAATTCCTTTTTATAGAATTTGTGCATCTCAAAAAAGCCCTATACTCTATCTAGTCTTGTTACTGAAATACCAGGTCTAGGTCCTGTTGCTTGCCACACAGCCGATCACTGAGACAAGAAGTATTGTCAAGAAAGAAGGCTTTAATCTGGTGCTGCAGCTGAGGAGATGGGAGTTCAGTCTCAAATCCATCTCTCTGACTGATTAAAACTAGGGATTTATATAGCAGGGAAGAAATGTAACAGTGTGTAAGAAAACATGACCTAGAGAGGGGCAAAGAGTCCTCTGGTGCAGTGATCTGGTGAGTTTCAGTTCTTTGATACTTTTTTTGAGAGGCCTGAAGGTCCTTTCCTGAGGAAGGAACTCAGATAAAACAAACAAGTTTCAAGCTTTAAGACCAGAAGGGTCAGTTTCTATGTTTATCTAAAACAACTGTCTATGGGACTATTGGGCTAGTTTCAGTCTGACTGCTAGTGCCAGTACATGAGACCAAGGGAGGTCAGGTGTCTTCTCCAACAGTCGCCCAGTTAGACAGTGCCACCTTTGACAAAGATAGCTAGTTTTAATAAAGCAAACTACTGCTTTGTTCTGTTGCTTAGAAGAAAGAGTACTGCCTTTGTGAGTTAAATATGAGTTTGGTGAGTGGAGACTCTTGAAGCTTTGTTCAGCTGTAACCCAGGGTTCCGCAGTTTTTGGGGTATGTACTGTGAAAAAGGACCTACCTTGTCTTTACAATTTAAAAAAAAATTATCTGGGTGCAGTGGCACATGCCTCTTGTTCCAGCTACTCAGGAGGCTGAGGCAGAAGGATGGTTTAAGCCCAGGAATTCAAGGTTGCACTGTGCATAACTGTTGCACCTTCAGTTCTTGTTTCAAAAAGTTCCATGTAGCAAGGGGAGTGATGCCAGATGTAGGTGATGGGGAGGAAGGCAGCAAATCACACTGCCACGTGTGTTCCTATGTAACAATTTTGCATGTTCTTCACATGTACCCCAAAACCTAAAATGCAATAAAATAAATAAATGGGAAAAAAAAAAGTTCCATGTAGAAGCTCAGTCTTGGAAAAGCAAAAGCCCCATTGGATCCAGAGATGCCTGAGTTGCAGATGAATTTTGGCAAACTCTCCTCATTACCATACTAAAACCCCATCCAGGGAGGAGCTTATTTGTCATTTTCTATACATGTAGGTAGAAGCATGATTGGTGCCTGCACTCCTTTACTCCACCTCTGTACAATGACTCAGCTAACCAGTCCAATAAAAGCCTTGTTTTCATCTTTGTTTGGGGAGGCACTGCTTTGGGGAACTATCTCCAGTGACTTCCTTACTTGTTGCGAGTAATAAAACCCCCTTGCTATATCCTCCTTGGTTGG
The DNA here is from genome assembly GCF_009761245.1 of Sapajus apella. Taxonomy (NCBI): domain Eukaryota; kingdom Metazoa; phylum Chordata; class Mammalia; order Primates; family Cebidae; genus Sapajus; species Sapajus apella. The sequence continues at coordinate 12,757,806 of NW_022436957.1, forward strand.
GGTCATTGGACTATAACCTGCCAAGTGATTGAACCCACCCATTGTGTGGGTAACAAAATCCTGGTGACCCAAATGGGACTGAATTCCACTTGGGTACTTTGTTTAGAAATTATAGCAGATAGAAGGGGAATGGTTCTGCGGTATGTTTTTAATATTTCTTGCTGACTTGGGGTTAGGTTGTATTCTTTACAACTTTTCTGATCTTATTTTTAATAGATAATAATGTCCGGGTGTGGTGGCTCATTTCTATAATCCCAGCACTTTGGGAGGCCAAGGTAGGCGGATTGCTTGAGTCCAGGAGTTCAAGACCAGCCTGGGAAACATAGGGAGACCCCCCCATCTCTACAAAACATAAAAAAAGTAGTCATATATGATGGTATATGCCTGTATTCCCAGCTATTTTCAGAGGGCTGAGGTTGGAGGATTACTTGAGCCGGGGGGGTTGAGGCTGCAATGAGCTGTGATTGCACCACTGCTCTCTAGCCTGGATGACAGAATGAGACCCTATCTAAAAAAATAAAATGAATGATATATCCACATGATTCAGAATTGAAGAGGTACAAAATAATATGCAGTACACTCTTTCTCCCAACAAACAAATAAAAACAAACAAAGACAAAAACAAAAGACAAAAAAAACAAAAAAACTCTTTCTCCCCACTGTGACGTAGTCACCTTGTGTTCTTCCCTGAAGGCATCCAAAAGTCAATTTTGTTTGTTTCAACTTCTGGAGATGGCTTATGAAAATATAAATAAATGCATCTATATTCAACACTCTTTCAGAAGAAATGATACCTACTGTACAACTGCTTTCTGTGCACCTTGCTTTTTTTTTTTTTTTTTAATACTTTGGCATGATGATTTTTCTATATCGGCATGAAAAGAGCTTCCTTTTTCTTTGTTAATTGGTGGTTTTTATGGCAAACAACTGAATCCAGCCTAGATGGTTAAGTCAAAAAGGGATTAGGATTTTAGGTAACTCATGGAACCCTTTGGAGGGCTAGAGGAATAGGCTGGCATCTGAGTGCACAGAAACAAAGCCCCAAGACACACATAGTATTAGTAATAAGTGGAAGCCATCCATGCTGCTGCCTCCACTGAACAGCAGATGCTAGGTATTTGACTTAAGTGCAACTGCTTCTACCTCCACTCCTGCACAAGGAAGGCAGCCTAGCAGTGACACCTGCAAAAGTAGAAGCTCTGAGAAGAGCCTCTTGCCTTACATTTCTCACTTCTAAAGCAAAGTCTGGTGTGGATGTGTCTGATTAGTGGAGACTAGGTGACACATTTGCATCTTAGCTTCAGTTGAGTCTGGGAATTTTATTCTCAACTTTTAAACTGGGAGGTGGGACTTGTAATAGGTAAAATTTCTGCAAATAGAGAAAGACTTCAAAAGATGATGGAGTCACAGATATGGCAAATGTCCACCAGAGCTGCTTAGAATTCCATTGTGTGGATCAACCACAATTAATTAAACTAATATCTTAGCTGGTGGACCTCTAAGTGTTTTCTAGTTTTCTAGTCTGTGACTTAGGCAATACTGTATTAATGACCACATGCATATGTCATTTTGCTAATGTAAAATGGAATATGAATTTCTAGCCATAGAATTGCTTGGTCAAAAAGTAAATTGTAATTCTTATGGATATTGCCAAATGGTTTCTGGATGCTGTACTGATGCTTGCTTCCACTAGTGATGTTCCAGATTTTTTTTTTTTTTTTTTTTTTGCCCAGAGTCTTCTCCTTTTTTAGATTACATCTGAGCCAGAGTGGCAGGCTGAGTCTTCCCTGCCACTGGGGTGAGTTTTGGGCCTTGGCCCAAGAATGCTGACAAATCAGATCTGGGCCATAACCTATGCCAATATAGCTTGTATTTAGCATCTGGACTGGATTTGGCTTATAGTTTATTGTAGGCTTACTAGACCTAAATTAAATGGCATCTTGGGGGATTTAAAAGATAACATAGCTTCCAAAATTGATTTGCAAGGTAGGAGTAGCTTACATCTTGGAACATTATGTGTTCACAGATGCATAAAGATGTTTTCAAAGAATGTTTCTAAAGAATTATAACACCCTTTCTCTTTAAAAAAGCAAAATCTTATTTCTAATGTGTGAATTATTGCATAGAATATGGAAGCTGGTGTGTGAAGGTGTGTGTGCCTGGGGACGGGACCTGAAACAGTCGAGGCAAGAGCGAAGAATCTGGATTTTGCTAGCTGGAGCAGAGGGAGAATAGAAAATAGGGGTGCTCTTGGAGAATTCTTCCAGGCCCTCCCACTAAGAGTTTTTATATTTTTAAATATTTCTAAGGAAACCTTTAATAATACTTGAAAGAGAAAAGCTTATTTAAACTTTTGAACAGTTCTGAAAATTTATTAGATTTCAGCCAGGAAACAAAGTATTATTTCAGGCAAACTGGAGCATGTGTGGACTGGTTACTCAGCACAGTAACCTAATCTTGCAGAATTAGGTAGGAGGGAAGCTATTTTAGTGGCCTTCAACCTCCTTCTAGAACTTTGTTCCGATTTCTCCCAAATGGTCGGTGAATTTTTCTGATTTGTATCCAGCATCCCAGACATTTAGTGTACATCTGTAAGCTGTAAGGAAATTGATTTCATCTATTCCTTTTTTTTTCATCTCTTGCCTTCCACCTGAGAAAACACAAGTCCATACGTTCTTATTCTGTATTAGGAATTTGCACAATGTGTAACCTAAGATGGATTCAGCTGGAAGTGTTACAGGTTTGGAATTTAGACTAAAGAAAAGGAGTAGAATCTTTTCATTTTTTTCCCTTTATTTTGAAGAAAGCTCAGTGATTTGTACTGTTTGAAGGAACAATGATATAAAATATCTCCACTAATTGAGTATCTGGGATAAACTTTGTTTTTTATTTCCACCTTATTTTCTTTAGATACCATTAGACATTTCTACCCACAACTTAGAGCTTTTCCATGAAGACTTTAAACTTAGAAAACTTTGAACCTTGACGAATGAAAAACACCTTTCAGAACTAACCTGTTGTGGTTTTTGTTGTTGTTGTTGTTGTTGTTTTTAATTCAGAAATCCTAGGCTTATGAGGCTCTATGTGTAAGTTCCAAAGGCTTATAATTCTTTTCTCTTCCTTGAGGCTTGAATATTTCAGAATGTTGTTGGTATGTCTCTTGGAGATTTGGTGTACAAAGAGCAAGAAAAGTAACCTATGGGCTTTGCTCACTTATGTGTATATATTCTACTTTGGCTCCAAAGCAATGATTCTAGTGGTGATATGGGACCAAGGGACAGTTTTCAAAGTAAATAAGGTCGTTTGCTAATGTCAAATTAAGGTATTAGTCTTCAAGTACCATAAATGTTTTACCAGCAATTTCAGTTATGTGTAGTTAAGAGCTTTCCAGTTTGATGTGGTAGTTACGGTAATGGAGCAACTGAAAGTTAACTTGATAGAAAGTTATCAATCACTGAAAATACAGTTGTTATTTTTTTTCATATACCAAGGATTACTATTTTTTTTCTTTTTTAAAAATAGAGATGGGGTCTTTCTATGTTGCCCAGGCTAGTCTTGAACTCCTAGCCTCAAGCGATCTTCCTTGAGTCCTCCCAAAGTGCTGAGATTATAGACGTGAGCCATTGTGCCTGGCCTACAATTTCTTAATATTAGGAGCTATTCTGCAAGACAACTATCTTGATGTTGGAACTATACTAATGTTGATGTGATTTTTTCCATGTGTGGGATATCTTAAGATGTGTAAGATGTGTAATGTATATATTCACAATAAGGGCTATGTTATAAAACTCAGAGATATTTTATTTTTGAGGGTATGTTTCATTCACTTGATTGAGCATTTATTGACTGTATCTTGGGTGCCTATCCTTATGCTAGGAGATGAATGGAAGTTGCCTCCTGCCCTTGAAGAGAAGACATTTTAATGGGAAGCAGAGATAAGCAGATAATTATAATGTGATAAATTTGGAAATAGTCACAAAAAATTGGAATATGGAGATTTTCAAAAGCACGCACCCATCACCAAACTTCAACAATTACTAACTCTTGGTTATGCTTCTTTCACCCATGTGCCACACCTCTTCCCCTTCCTCCTTTTATTTTGAAGCAAGTCTAAGACAGTGTATCATGTGATGGACATTAATAGATACTTGGATAGAGTACTCTGAGAATATATTGGGAAAATAAGCTGTATCAGGGAGGTGGAAAGGAGCTATAGAAAAGTAACATTTGAATTCAATCTAGGTGGGGAGGAGGATGTTATTGTTCCAGGTGATGGGATGGAAACTGACAATTATTGCAGTGTCTTGAAAAATGTGTGTATAGAACTTTTTTGTTCCTCCTAACTGAGCACCCAAGATGTAATTTCAAAGATTAGGATATTGTTTTGCCTGAGGACTTTATAAAAATAATTAATTCACTTTTAATTTAGATAAACTAGAATAATCCATGAATAGTGGTAATGACTAATCTGTTCTCTTTTCACCCTAGTGACTTTCTAGACTTTGAACATTAGCATCCACTCCCTGAAAAAGTCACTCTCATTTGTAACCAGAGCAACAGCTAGCCTTGGTCACCTTTGTTTTTCTCTTTGGAAGAGGAGGAATAATCAGTGACTCACTTCTGAAACATCATGCATAGGTAGAATTTAGTAATCTGAATCAAAAGCCTCCCTTTAAACCGAAGGAAGAGGAAATTGCCCACTGGGAACACATGGGTTATCAAGGGACTTTTTTTATTAGCCACTAGGTGAAACCTTTGAGATTTCATCATGTATCTTATCTCATTTTCCTGTGGTGAAATTGGGTGTTCAGCATTGTTTTTCTTGTCTGTTCTCAGATCACAGAACTGTGTGGTGCAAAGCGGGTTGGTTATTTTGGTCCAACACAATTTTACGTTGCCCTGAAATTAATTGCTGCAGCACAATCTGGCCTCCCAGTGCGGATAGAGAGTATTAAATGTGGTAAGTATCTCACATTTGTATGTTTTATTGTCCATGGAGAGTTGCCCATTTATAAGAACCATTTTTAGTGGGTTTAAACCTTTGTGGAATTTCTCCTTGCTTCTTCCAACTCTTCTGCAAAATAAAATAAGAAAACTTAGCGGGTAGGTAGCTTAGTTTCTTTCTTTTTTAAATGGGAGAAAACTTCAGACAGTAAGCTGAGATTAGTTCATTTTAACTGATTTACAGTTAAAATAGATTTTATTCTTTAGCAGGATGAGATTGGGCCAGGAATTCTAGAGCCTGTGGGAAATAATCACATTGAGTTTAATTTTCCACTTGAGGTATCTATAATGTTATTGAAGGCTCTGTTAGGGATTAGGGGAAGAATAACAAGGGAGTTTGAGTGGAATTATGCCTTTTCTCTCTTTCCCATCCCTGCCAGTGCTCAGCCTTTAATTCTCAGTTCCCAAAGCACTATTCTGATGCTAGTAAGTTCTTGGGGGGTACCAAAATTTTGGCAGAATGAATTTGTCTTCTTAAAGTTCTGATTTAATATTTTCTTATCTTGCTATCTCTGCCTTCAACCCACTATATGCTTGAGCACTTTCTACAATTTAAACAAAAAGCAAAGCCCCCAACTATTAGCGATATTTCTACTGCCTGAGGATTGGCTTTAAAAATCTGTGAAAAAGATGGTTATTCAAGGGATGTGCCAAGGTTCTCTGATAATTCATTGTGATACAGATTACTTTCATATGTCCATACAGGTACGCAGGAACTTTTTTTTCCCTTTTTCTCATTCTGAGATTAAAAACCTCTTAACTATTCACACCTGTCCTGTGAAGTCTGATTGACATACAAGTGGATTCAGGATTTATGGCCAGCTCATGGAAACCACGTAGGACAATCCAAATGGCTGAAAAGATTGCCATACATGGCTGGCTGTGGAAGACCAAGCCCTTCACATTAACCAATCAGGAGGTGGCAGTCATCATGCTAATCTTTATCAGGGGGCTAGTGTGTGCCAGACACTGCTTCATTTAATCCTCATGACACCCTACTAAATTAGGTATTTGTGCCGGTTTGCATTGCTTAGGGTAAGCTGCGATAACAAATGCTGTTCACAATGTCAGTGCCTCAACAAGATGGAGGTAAATTTCCCACTTTGCAGTGGGTCAGTGTGACCCAGGGCAGCTGCTCTCTATGTGGTGACTATGTGATCCTGGCTGCTTTATCTTGTGGTACCTCCAACACAACACCTGTTCCCATCTCACCCTAGTAGTTAAATGCTTTGGCCTAGACATGACTGAAGTTATTGCTGCCCACACTGTGTTGGCCAGAACGTGTCACATTAATCTGCTTCAACACAGAGCAGATGGGAGAACACAGTTCTCTCCTGTGCCTGCAAGGAGAAGACAACTGCAAGTCTCTACTGTCGCTTCACACTGCAAGTCTCTACTATGGTGCTGCTGTTGTTCGTATCTTATAAATTGGAAATTTGAACATTAGGGAGGTTGAGTAACTTACCTAAGAACATAAGGTTAGTAGAATTTGGAGCCAGGATCTACTTCCAGTCCCCATGCTCTTAATTTCTATGCAAAATAGCCTTGTTTCAATTTTTTCTATTTAGTAAGATGCTTTTGGTAATCTGTTATCATGTAGTATTTTCTGATTGGGAAAAATATCGGACTCGAAAGGCATCCCTTGGTATGACAGAATTTGGTTCTTTGGAATAGGTTTCTTTCTTTTTTTTTTTTTTTTTTTGAGACGGAGTTTCGCTCTTGTTACCCAGGCTGGAGTGCAATGGCACGATCTCGGCTCACCGCAACCTCCGCCTCCTGGGTTCAGGCAATTCTCCCGCCTCAGCCTCCTGAGTAGCTGGGACTACAGGCACGCGCCACCATACCCAGCTAATTTTTTGTAGTTTTAGTAGAGACAGGGTTTCACCATGTTGACCAGGATGGTCTCGATCTCTTGACCTCGTGATCCACCCGCCTCGGCCTCCCAAAGTGCTGGGATTACAGGCTTGAGCCACCGCGCCCGGCCTGGAATAGGTTTCTTGATGGAGTGTCATTTGACAGGCAGGCTTAGTGTTCATTGCTGCAAGACATAGCGGTCATTTTCTTTAATTAGTTGAAAGTTGCACCACATTGAATTTGGATTTGTGGTAGGCACTGATAGTTTTTATTCCATTGTAAATGATCATTACACTTTACTATAGTATCTTCCAATTTTTGTTCTGGGAAAGTTAGAGCTGTTTTATTGTATACAGAATAAACTTTTGTTGTTTAAGTTAGACTTAAGTCTTTTACCTGATTTATGCCCAGATTGGCAGCGAAATTTCCTGAGGGCAGGGAGCAGGATTGTTGAAGTTATCACTTGGGTAAAGGATTAACAGTTTATCACAAATATAAGGCTTTCTCAGTTTTATTTTATAAACCCATTGCTGCCTTTTACCTCTGAAGATTTATATATACCCGGAGTTAATGCTGAATTATCTTCCTTCATTTAAAGATTGATTAAATATAAATTATTTGCAGTTAACATATGTTGAATAAGAATTAGGGCAAGATTGGGCCAAACTTTCAGCTGCCACTTAGAATTTTCCAGCTTGTTGCTTGAAATCTATTAGCTTAATGCCTGATGACACAAATCTTGAAGGCCAAAGAGATCACTCTGTGAGAACCTAATCTGAAAGGGTGTGCTAGCCTCGTCACACCCAGGGCGTCATACCCAGGGAGTTGTGGATGGATACCCTTATGTCATGAATGACATGCACCTGTGTGTATATGCGTGACCCTCTAACCGCCAGTCCTTTCCATTTTGGTGACTGCCACCACCATCCACAGTCGCACAAACCAGAAACCCAGTGGTCATCCTGGATTCCTTCTTTACCCTCACCTCTTAATAGAATCCGTCAAAAATCCTAGCAGCGTGGCTCCAATCTCACTGCTTGTTGCCTCTATCTCTTTGTCCCTACTAAACCAGGCAACCTTCAACTACTTACCTGGATACCACAATGGATTGGCTCCCTAGCCCCTCCTCTTGTCTCTATTGTGATCTCTTTTCCCACCTTTTTTTTTTTTTTTTATTTATTTGAGAGAGACTCGCTCTGTCATCCAGGCTGGAGTGTGGCACGATCACAGCTCATTGCAGCCTTGACCTCCTCAGTGCAAGGGATCCTCTAGCCTCAGCCCCCTAAGTAGCTGGGACTGCAGGCATGCGCCACCACTCCCTACTAATCCTACTAATTTTTGTATTTTTTGTAGAGATGGGGTTTTGCCATGTTGTCCAGGCTGGTCTCGAACTCCTGAGATCAAGTGATCGGCCCGTCTCAGCCTCCCAATTGTTTTTTTGTTTTGTTTTTTTTTTTTGTTTTTGAGACAGGGCATCACTCTGTCGCCTCGGCTGGAGTGCAGTGTGCAATCATGGCTCATTACAGCCTCTGCTTCCTAGGCTCAAATGATCCTCCTGCCTCAGCCTCCTGAGTAGCTGAGACTACAGGGATACACCACCATGCCTGGCTAATATATATGCCTTTTTGTAGAGATGGGGGTGTTTTGTGATGTTTCCCAGGCTGGCCTTGAGCTGCTGGACTCACTCTCCTGCATCAGCCTCCCAAAGTGCTGGGATTATAGTCATGAGCCGCCATACTCAGCCTCTTTTCCTACTTTTGAAAGTATGATCTTTTCAAAATACACAGCAGATTATTCCATCTTCCTCCTTTAAACCCTCCAGTAGTTTGCTTGTTGTACTTTGTACAACATTCAAAGTTCCTACACTGTTCTGTAATGCCGTACACAATCTAGTTCTTGCCACTTTTCCATCCTGATCTCAAACCTCAACCCCTTGCTCGCTACCTGTTCCCCAGTCTCAGTGGCCTTCTAGCCATTTCTGGGTGACCTCTTTCCTGCTGTAAGCCATATGCCCATTTTATCTTGCGGTCTTGGGTTCCTGGGGATCTGTTCTTCCTTTCTGCTTCCCCTGGCTGGCTCCTTCCTAACCTTCAGGATTGAGAGCCTGTCCCTACTATCCTGCCTAAAGTAGTTCTGTCAGATTCATTAATTCATGAAGGAACTAGCATATGGTAAAACTGGTTCAAGAGAGTATAGAGAGTCAGACTTATTTATAGTCATAGAAATGATACTGGATTAGAATTGCTAAATTAGGTATAAACCTGTAACACCCTACAGGGTAATACAAGTGCAACCTGGCTATTGTATTTTTTTCTAAGACGAATGTATTTGCATTGCCATCAGACAAGAATTACTTGTTAGCTAACAGTTTTTTCCAAGTTAATATCTACCCTTTCAGGATTATCAAATGCCCAACCAAGAGTAAACAGTAAGTCAGAGCAGAAGTCCATATCCCTAGGAAGTGAGGTGATCCTTTGGTGGGCCTGCTGGTTAATGCTTCTGCAGGGCAGTCTCCTCCCCACTTTGTTCTTTCCCAGCATCTATTTCCTGATAGCACTTAGCAGAGTTTGTAAATATTCCTTACAGATTTCACTAGTTTTTTGTCTGTCTTCTTCACTTTTCCAGCTTGCGTAAGGGGGAGGGAAGAGGATCTGGCACCCCTTGCATTGTGAGGCATTATAGGCACTCAGTGTGTATTGGTTGAATGAATAAGTGAAGAGATGCATGTTTATGCATAGGGAGGGTGTCTTAATCATCTGTCACTCTTTAGTCTATAACGATTGGAATTTGGATTCTCCTGGAACTCCAGAGGAGTTTTTACAGAAGTCATCTCAGTCTGCATATCATCTTTCTCAGGCACTGATTCTCAACCTTGTCTGTACTTGAGAATCATCTGGAGAGCTTTAAATATAAAGTAAAAAATACAGATGCCTGGGTCCATCTCCAGAAATTCTCATTTCATTTGTCTGAGATCCAGTCTGAGCATCAGGATTTTTAACAGCTTTCCAGGTGATTCTTATATGGAGACAGATTTGAGAATGAAAGCTGCATCAAGCATTTTCAAGACCTTTGCTTAAACTCTGTGTGTGTGTGTGTGTGTGTGTGTGTGTGTGTGTATAATATATATATACAAAAACATATATATAACTATATATATACAAAAACATATCTATAACTATATATATACACAAATATATATATGTAACTATATATATATATATACACACAAATATATATATAGTTATAGTAGATGCAACTGAACTAGGGTGCTGCACGGCACTAGGTATCTCTCTAGCTCCACCCTAGTCTGAGCTGGGGTTAAACAGATGGCGAAACAGCTTACTTGGAAGGCAGAAAAAAAGAAGGTGAAAATTGAGGACTGGTAGAGAATTTCTGATGAGGAAATCATGTGGTGAACATTTGCCCTGGGACCTGCTCTTACTTTTCTTTCCAGGGCCTGAACTTGAGCACATGTGAGGACTAAGGGAAGGTTAGGAGGGACCTAGAGTAGGATTTCTCATCATTTTTGTGCCAGGAGCCCCCTTGGCAGTCTGAAGCGTGTGGACCCCTTCTCAGAATGATGTTTTAAATGCAACAAAGACACAGGATTATAATGGAAACCAATTATACGAAAATAATCACTAAAATAGTTAAAAGAAATTGTTATAAAACAACATACATGCTTCTAGGCCTGGCGCGGTGGCTCATAACTATAATCCCAGCACTTTGGGAGGCCGAGGCAGGTAGATCACTTGAGGCCAGGAGTTCAAGACCGTCCTGGCCAACATGGTAAAACCTAGCCTCTATTAAAAATACAAAAATTAGCTGGGCCTAGTGGCACATGCTTGTATTCCCTGCTACTCAGGAGGCTCAGGCAGGAGACTAGCTTGAACCCAGAAGGTGGAGGTTGCAGTGAGCAACCACCCCCAAACCCCAAAACATACATGCTTGTTTATTAATGCATTAAGTAAAACATCTAACAGTGATTGAAATAACCACTACTTTTTCAAAGTAGTAATATGCATAAATAATACTTAAAGATGTCTACAACTGTAATGTGATATAAAAATACCTGATCTGATAGGTAACAAAGTTATAGGTATTGCTAGTGAAACTATAATGGCTTATTGCCTATATTCATAATGGGAAGAAATGCTAAATTTCAGTTACAGTAGGGAAAATAAGGGTGTATTTTTTTTTTAATCAATGTGACAGACCCCATGGTTTCTTTTCAGTAGTCCCTTTGGGAGCCTGTGAACTCTGATAGTGCAATGGCATGATTCATGCAGGCTCTGGGGCTGTGTTCCCCAAACTGGTTTATGGTCTGGTTGCAGTCTGGCACAGTTTTCAGTGGAAGGAGAGAGAATTGGGACAAAAAATGAGTTATTTATGAAACTAAATGTAGTGAAATCTAAGTTTAGGGTTTTTTTGGGTTCCTCTTGCTAAGTGTTGTTTATGAAATTGATAATGGGTAGTTTGGGGTAAGATTCTTGATGAGATAAAATGTTGGCAGCTTTATGTTGGCTTTCTTCATTTTTGTTGCTGTTGTTGTTGGGGGAGAAATTTTTCCTATTTTGTAAAATCCCAAAATTTGTGAACCACTGTTGTGGTAACGATTCTACTGCCAAGAAGATACTGAGGCAAATCATTGAGTTCCCTTTGACTCCACCCTTATCTGTAAAACAATTGTTCTTAACTCAGATGATTTTTGGCAATGTGAGGAGACATTTTTGGTTGTCCCAGCTGTGGAGGGGGACTGCCTGGCATCTAACCTATAGAGGTCAGGAATGTTGCTCAACATCATACACTGCAGAGGACAAGACCCCTCTTCCAACAACAACAAACTTATATAGTCTAAAATGTCAGTAATGTTGAGACTGAGAAAGCCTTCTGTAAAGTAAGGATAAAGATATAGGAACTCTAATCCCGACAGCTTGCTTCCTGTGCTCTAGTTTTTTTTGTTTTTGTTTTTGTTTTAATATCATATAAGAAAGGTAGAAGGATTCTGCAGCATTGAGTCCTATTTCTGTGGCTTTGTTTTCAAACAAGAATTATTTTATTCAAGGAAAGATGAAAGCAGATATTCTCTGGTTGAATTGAGGGTGGGGGTCCCTGTGCTTTGCCTATTTGACAAACCCTCCCTATATCTTAGGGCTAGGAGAGAAATCTTTTGAGTGTGACAACCAGTTTGTTAATTCATAGAAAAGACAGGATAGGAAACCCAAGGGTGAAGAAAGAAGCCTAGGAGGTAAGGTTATAGCTGGCTGTGTGTGTGTGTGTGTGTGTGTGTGTGTGTGTGTGTGTGTGTGTCCATACAGAGTCTGTATTTTGAACATTAAATACTATGCTGGGATGTCCCATTAAGCTAAGCTAAGGTCAACTTATCCTTTCTGATGAACATTCAACCTAATCCCCCTTTCTTTTTTTTCCTCAGTGATTCCTTTGGCAATTTCCTTTACCCCCTCTCTCAGCTCTGCTACAGGGACACAGAGCTGCTTTGGACAAAGTTCACCTATGCGGGTTCACCTATACGGCTGGGCACTTGTGTTTTCTAGGGGTTCTGTCCCTCTAGACCATACCCCTATCGTTAGCTCTATTGTTGTTCCTCCCCAAAGGTTCTCCCCAACCTTCTCAGCTGTGGATTCCCACCTTATTTATTTGCAAAAATATTTGTTGTAGGATTCTTTGACAATCCAGTAAAAGCTCTGTATCTTAGCAAGAAAATACACTTGACATTATGTAAAGAATGTTCCCTTCAATGTCAGGGGTTTCTGGACCCTTATGGCCTGTTCGTGGAGCCCAGTGAAGAGCCCTTCTTCAGAGAAATGCAGTGTATGGGATGGATATAGAGGATATGTTGGAAGAGGCATAGTGGTGAAATTGAAGACCAAAGAGGTAAAATAAAGGGGATACTGCTTGCTAGCAGCAGAGCCCAGTGGATTGTGGACCTCTTAACTCACTCCTGGGATTAGGAAATTTAACTTATTAACCATCCTCCTCTGTCAGAAATTTATAAGATCACCCTTCCCGTTGTAACCTCCACCCCACCATCCACCTATTACCTACCCATTTCCTAATTGGCAAGACGCATTTCAGATCAGTGGGTAGACAGGAAGATAATAGGAGACTAGATGGCTTTGATTACCCAGGCCTGGGTTGATAACATTGGCCCGATGTTTGTTGTTGTTGTTGTTTGCTGTTTTTCCCCAAAGTAATTTCAGGACAATGTGTAGGGATGGTTTCACTTTGGAATTGTAGAACATTATTGTCATAATTCTTTGTTAACCTATAAGTAGCTGATATAAGTGAATAGGTTAACAAAAAGTAGTGGGAGAGAAGGGAGCCAGGAGTCAGAAGTCAGGAATTTTTGTTAAGGTCATAGCTCTGCCACTGTATTGCTGCATGACTGAGACAAGTCTTGTTCTCCCTTTCTTGGGCTTATTTCCTCACCTGCAAAATGCAGATATTTGAGCAGGTTTTCTGTAGGTCATTTTCTGAAATGGCACAGTTTCATGCTAAATGTTCAAATCTGTACTTGAAAGAATTTTAATACTCAGGATGGCAATATAGCCTTGTGACTGGGAATGTAGGTCCCAGCAATAGGCTGCCTCATTTTGAATCTTTCCTCCATTACCTTTTATTTGTGTGGCCTCAGGCAAGTTTCTTAATTTCTCTGTTTCAAGTGACTCACTGGAGGAAAAGATATAACAACAGCACCTGCGTTATAGAGTTGTTGTAAGCACAAAATCAGGGAATCCCTTGTCAAACATTGTAGAAAAGCTATGTTATTTAATATGGTAGCCACTTGCCACATGTGGCTATTGAGCACTTGAAGTGTGGCAGTGTGGCTAGTGTGACCGAGAAACTGAATGTTTAATTAAATTATTTAAATGAAAGACTTCAAACACTGTAAAATATTTTCTGTTAAATGCAATTTTATTGATTTAGTAGGACCATACTTCACTTCAACCATTGAATTCTGTAAGACAAGGATTAGCAACCTTTTTCTATAAAGGGCCAGATAGACTTTGTGGGCAGTATGATTTTGGTCACAACTACTTAACTCTGTTGTTATAATATGAAAGTAGCCATGAACAACATGTAAACAGAGGAGCATGGCTGTGTGCTAATAAAACTTTATTAATGAACACTGAAATTTGAAATTAAAAATTTTTTATTTTTAATTTTTGAGACAGAGCCTCACTCTTGTCACCCAGGCTGGAGTGCTGCAGTGGCATAATCTCAGCTCACTGCAACCTCTGCCTTTTGCATTCAAGCAATTTTCCTGCCTCAGCCTCCTGAGTAGCTGGGATTACAGGCATTCATCACTACGCCTGGCTAATTTTTGTATTTGAGTAGAGACAGGATTTCACCATGTTGGTCAGGCTAGTCTCAAACTCCTGACCTCAAATGATCCGCCTGCCTTGGTCTCCCAAAGTGCTGAGATTACAGGTATGAGCCACTGCACCTAGCCTGACATTTGAATTTCATATAGTTTTCACATCATGAAATATTTTTCTTTTGATTTTTTTCCCAATACTAAAACATTGTACTTGTGGGATGTACAGAAATAGGCAGCAGACTGGATTTGGCTCTTAGGTATACACCCAAGATAAATAAATTCGTGTCCATCAAAAAACATTTATAAGAATGTCACAGCAGCTTTTCACAATGGTCTTGCACTGGAAACAACCCAAATGTTCATCACAGGATAATGGAGTAAAAATTTCAATATATTCTTTTTTAAATTTTTCTTGAAACAGGGTATTGCTCTGTTGCCTAGACTGGACTGCAGTGGCGCTGTATTGGTTCACTGCAACCTGCAACTTTCAGGCTCAAACCATCCTCCCACCTCCGCTTCCTGAGTAGCTGGGACTACAGGTGTGCACCACCACACCTGGCTAATTTTTGTGTGTTTTTTTTTTTTGTAGAGATGGGTTTTCGCCATGTTGCCCATGCTGGTCTCGAACTCCTGAGCTCAAGCAGTCTGCCCACCTTGACCTCCCAAAGTGCTGGGATTACAGGTGTGAGCTACTGCTTGCAGCTCAATATATTTTTAAAAGTGGATTATTCCATAGCAATGAAAAAGAATGGGCCGGGCATGGTGGCTCACACCTGTAATCCCAGCACTTTGGGAGGGCAAGGCAGGCGGATCAGGAAGTCAGGAGGAGATCGACACCATCCTGGCCAACATGGTAAAACCCCATCTCTACGAGAAATACAAAAATTAGCTGGGTGTGGTGGTGTGTGCCTGTAATCCCAGGTACTCAGGAGGCTGAGGCAGGAGAATAGCTTGAATCAGGGAGTCGGAGGTTGCAGTGAGCCGAGATCACACCACCATGTTCCAGCCTGGCGACAGAGCTAGACTCCATCTCAAAAAAGAAAGAAAGAAAGAATGAACTATGTGTACAATGCATTGAGTGATTATCACAGACAAAAAGGTTGTAAAAGAAGCTAGTCACAAGAACAGATATTGTATGATTCAGTTTATGAAGTTTCATAATGGCAAAGATAATCTGCAAGTATAGAAAGTACAGAGGTTGCTGGGTGGAACAAAGGGAGGAGATTACTGGAAAGAAACATGAAAGAAAATTCTGTATCTTAATTTGGGTGTTGGTTACAGGGATGGATATATATATATATATATGTATGTATACACACACACATATATATGTGTATATATATGTATATATATATACACACACACATACATACGTATGTATGTATTTGTCAAAATTCTTCAAGTGGAACACATACAGTTCCCTATAAGTCATCCCTCCATACAAAATACTCTTTACATAATTAAAAAAGAAATCAATCAGTTGCTTACATTTAGCATTATATCTTAGTAAAATACAGATTTCTGGCCACAATGGCTCACATTCCCATGTAGCAACTATCAGCTAGAGCTGTGCTGTTTCAGTATGGCAGCCAGTAGCTGTTGAGCATATAAAATTTGGTAAGTACGAATTGAGGCATGCAAGGAGGATAAAATATACACAGGAGTTTGAAGACAATATGAAAAAATAATGTAAAATATTTCATTAATACTTTATGTTGATTACATGTTGAAATAATATTGTTAAAATAGATTATTACAATTTCACCATTTAAAATGTTTTGAAATTAGAATTTTTTTAGTTGTGATAAAATACAAATAAAACTTCCCATCTTAACCATTTTAAATGTGTAATTCAGTAATGTTAAATATAGTCACATTGTTACGTAACTAATTTCTAAAACCTTTTCATCTCACCTTACAAAATGGAAATTCTGTACTCATTAAACACCTTCCCATTTTTGAGAGAGAGAGTACAGTGACATGATCATGGTTCACCGCTACCTCTGCCTCCCAGGCTCAAGAGATTCTCATGCCTCAGCCTCCCAAGTAGCTGGGATTACAGGTGCATGCACCACCATACCCAGCTAATTTTTGTATTTTTAGTAGAGATGGGGCTTTGCCATGTTGGCCAGGCTAGCCATGAACTCCTGACCTCAAGTAATCTGCCCACCTCAGCCTCCCAAAGTGCTGGGATTATAAGCATGAGCTGTTGCAACTGGCCTGCCCATCTGCTTTCTGCTTCAATGAGTTTGACTACTCTTGATGTCTCATATAAGTGAAACCACACAGTACTTGTCTTTTCGTGACCAGCTTATTTCACTTTTTTAAAAAAATACCTTTTAAATGTGACTACTATAAAACTCACAAGTATATATGTAGCTCACGTTCTTTTTCTGGCAGATAACATTGAAGGAGAGTGAACAGCAACTGTCATTTTGATGGAACATGGGCTCTCTGCCCAGCACCCTCCACTCCATATTATCTAGCTAATGGGGCTCAATGTTACTTGCTATTTATTATTGCATTTATGCTGTTACATTTTTTTAATGGATTGAGGAAATTGAGGTATTTCTTTTTTTCTTTTCTTTTTTGAGAGACAGAATCTCACTCCGTCACCCAGGCTGGAGTGCAGTGGCATGATACAGCCTTGACTTGGACTCAGCCGATCCTTCTGCCTCAGCCTTCTAAGTAGCTGGGACTACAGGCATATGCCACCATGCCCAGCTGATTTTTTTATTATTATTTTTTGTACAGATGGGGTCTTACTGTATTGTTCAGACTGAGCTCAAACCGCCGGGCTCAAGTGATTCTCCCACCTCAGACTCCCAAAGTGCTGGGATTACAGGCATGAGCCACCACTCCCAGCCTAAAGTATTTCTAATATATCCGTATCTCTATCAAATATGGAAAAACAAAGGATTTTTCTTTTTTGTAGAGGGTCAAGTGTTTAAAAAGGAGCAGGCATAGTTTTCTTTGTGGAAGGAAAAAATAGTCATTTATATTTAATATACAAAGCATTTCTATGTTCAAATAATGTAACCTAGGATACCATTATGAAACAAATTGTCATCTTGGATGGCCACTCTCATTGTCTCCTCAGACCCTCTGAACGTTTAGTTTGAACTCTGACTTTGTTTCCTGTGTATTAATTCAATTCAGTTTGGGAGATAAGATTCTAACCAATGACTACAAATAGACCTTTTTCTTGACAGGCATTATTGTATGGCAGATACTTTATTGATTAATTTTTTCGAAGTTTTACTATCAAATTTTGTGTACATGTGACTAGGAAAAATATTCAGCTGAGTATGGTGACTCATGCCTGTAATCCCAGCACTTTAGGAGGTCAAGGTGGGAGGATTGTTTAAGCTCAGGAATTTGAGACCTGTCTGAGAATATAGCAAGACCTCATCTCTATAAAAAATAAAAAAAAAATTAGCCGGTATGGTCGCAAGCACCTGTAGTCCCAGCTACTCAGGAGGCTGTGGCAGGAGGATCAGTTGTGTCTGGGAGTTCAAGGCTGCAGTGAGCCACGTTAGTGCCACTGCACTTCAGTCTGGGAGACGGTCAGACCCTGCCTCAAAAAAACAAAACCCAAAAAACAAAAAACATTCAGACTGAACATTTGCAAACTACTTTTTTTTTAATTTATTTTTTTTTAAATTGCATTTTAGGTTTTGGGGTACATGTGAAGAACATGCCAGATTGTTGCATAGGTATACACGTGGCAGTGTGATTTGCTGTCTTCCTCCCCCTCAACTATATCTGGCATTTCTCCCCATGCCACTCCCCCCCACCCCCCAACTCCTGGACCTGGAAGCCATCATTCTCAGCAAACTACTTTTACCTTTCACTTTTTAAAAGCTTGGATCAGGCTAAGGGAAATGGCACCTTCATGAAAGTTTTCAATGATAAGAATATTATTATGTATGGTTGCAATTCTGTTAAGTGAGAGTTGTTTAAAACCACAGGAACAAAGAAAGTGTGAGAGAAATTCAGCAGTATTTTGTCTTTTGCTGTTTGGTGGGTGTCTGGGGCAGGGGAGAGGTGGTTTTCTAGGCAAATAGTTCTAAAGAATTTCCGTAGACAGGGTGGAAGAATGTGTGAAGTGACAGTGTCCTAGATAATATCTGGGAGCCCTATTTAAGTCCTAGTATAATAATTGATATTCATAATTCCGTGAGTGTATTCCATTGTTCCTTGGAGTTATCTGTTGAATGCCAGTAAATACTGAGCATTTCTTTCTTTTCTCCCTCAATAAATACTTCAAAGTAGAGTAATCCTCTTATGGGAAGATCAGGGTGCAAATTATTTTATGTGATCTTGTTTCATCTTTTTAGATCCTTTTTGCAGACTGAGCTGGAGCATATACCTGAGACCAAAACCATAGGATTAGCTTATATTTGACTTACTAAGATTCTAGAGTTTCTTTTCACTTGCCTTTTTGCTTTTGAAGGCCATCCCTGCTCTGAGTGCTGGAGAGCTGCCTGAGGTTGGGAAACATTAAGATTGGTTACTCTATTTACATCTCTTGGGCCCTTGGCTGATTGATCATGCAGGGATTTGTCATATTGCATGCTTCTTTTTTTTTTTTTTTTCCCCTGGGATGGAATTTTGCTGTTGTTGCCCAGGCTGGAGTGCAGTGGCGTGATCTTAGCTCAGTGCAACCTCCGCCTCCCAGGTTCAAGAAATTCGCCTGCTTCAGCCTCCACAGGCGCCTATCACCATGCCTGGCTAATTTTTGGTATTTGTAGTAGAGATGGGGTTTTACCATGTTGGCCAGGCTTGTCTCGAACTCCTCACCTCAGGAGATCCACCCGCCTTCACCTCCCAAAGTGCTGGGATCACAGCCATGAGCCGCCGTTCCTGGCCACCTGCTTCTTTGAATCAAATGTGGACATAGCAACTAAAAATAAACATCATGTGGATATTGGAGAACCAGGGGCCTTCTTTGCCTGGGGAGCTCTAGGATACTTGCTTGCTGTTGCTAAGATATTTTCTGGCCTTAGCACAGCATCAATCATTGAAAGTGCAGCTGTGTTTTTGGAATAGAGAGCTAGTGGAAGTGCAAAGGCACACTGATGAATATTATCCTGAACAATGGATACAGATGCAAGTCATTATGCATAATCCATAATATTGTCCCCATTTTTGTAGGGTTTTGTGCTACGCGATTGTGTGTAACATGATGTGCCGAGAACTAGAAGTGTGCCAAAGTATCATTTCCGCTTTCAGAATAGTTTTGTTAGAATTTTGAAAGATAAATATACCAAACCATTGCATTTCAACTCTTTGCAACATTATGAGTGGATAATGGTTTTGACAGTAGAACCTGGCTGAATGATGGATTGATTGCTCTGACTTGATACTGTTTTTCTTATTCCATTATGAAAAGACAACCAGAGATTGGATGTGAAAATTTCTGAAAGAATTATATAGGATGAGAAACTGTTTTACCCAGTAAGTTTGCCTTAGGAACAAGGCACCTTTCTGTAGAGCGCTAGTTAAGAACCAGCTTGCCTGTGTTCAAACCTTGACTCTGTCACAGATGAGTTGTATGATCTTGGGGACATTTCTTAGCTCCTTTATGTCTGTTTCCACTTTTGTAATGGGGTGGGGGTAATGATAGTTTTATCATACACAGTTGTTGTGAGGAGGAAATGAGTTAATGTTTGCAAATCTTTAATATGGTGCCTGGCATGTTTAAGCACTATATGAATTTTACCTGCCACCATTTGTCACTTATTGTATTATACAATGTCATCTCCTTTTTCTTGGTTATTGGACTGAAGGATGAAGTGGGAGATAAGTCCCAAATCTGAATTTATTCTGTGATTTGGCAACATTGAAAAATGTTAAGCCAGAATACTTTGGTTAAACCATAGCATTTAAAAAATCATGACATTTTTCTAGGAGTACTCATTGTATCTAAATCTAAATCTATATTTAGTGCTCTGGAATTTTTCCTCAAAAATGATTCATCTTTTGGCCATTGAGTTCCCCGTTTTTGCAGTTTTTAAATAAAGTCTGACTGGAGCTTCTCTGATTTCTGGTCCTAAAGAATTGCCTCTGCCTCGCTTTATGATGTCAAAGAATGATGGTGAGATACGATTTGGGAACCCAGCTGAGCTGCATGGAACTAAGGTTCAGATTCCATATTTAACCACAGAAAAAAATTCCTTCAAAAGAATGGACGATGAGGATAAACAGGTAAACAGTTTGATCAGACATGTTCATTTGATTCTGACTGTGAAACCTCATGTAGCAGGGCCTCGTATATACTGTTCAGCTTCCAGCAAATCTTACCATCTGGAACCCAATTACAGACTTGGAAGTGAGCCAGTAAAGTTTTCTCTTCGCAAGAAAGAGAGGCTGACACATACGAATCATCACCAGCCACTCAAGGCCCCTTTAAAGCCTACTTTAAAGTAGAATTGTGTCTAAAATAAGGCTACCGATTTCATACATCTATTGATTTCCCTAGGTCAGGGGTTTTCTAAATGGATTCTTGGAAATGTAACTTCCAGGAGTTTTTAGTAGGTTCTTTTCTCCAAAAAGAAGTATGTAGAAAAGGTTTTTCCTATTATAATAAATGTGTTTGGAGAATGCTGCTTCATATCCTCTTCCTGAGGGAATGACAAAATCCCCAATCTTGGAAATTCGTAGTGCACATTAGCACGATAAAGGGCCTGAGAAGTTCTGCAGTAAAGAGACCTGGAAATCTGTGTTTACTAAACTTCTTTCACTAGGAAATTCTTTCTTGGGGAACATACTTGGAATATCACCTTTGGAAATGCTGCCATTACCCATTTAGGAGGTTTGGAACCAGAATAGGGAGGATAGACTTTTAAAATTAGACCACTAATTGCAATAGTCAGATGATGATTGGTGGATACAAAAGTATAAAATCTCGAAGAGTGGGCCTATCAGGAAGAAATAAATAGTCTACACATTAGTATACCCGCAGACATCAAGGTACAGCTCATACTTCCAACAAAGATACTGAATCATGCAGAGAAGTCAGATTATGTTCAACATTGTATCTTCTATAAGGTAAAGAAATTTATTATATCATAGGAACACTTGAGACTGGGCATGGTGACTCATGCCTGTAATCCCAGCACTTTGGGAGGCCAAGGCAGGCAGATTACCAGAGGTCAGGAGTTAGAGACCAGCCTGGCCAATATTGCGAAACTCCATCTCTACTAAAAATACAAAAATTAGCCGGGTATGGTGGTGTGCACCTGTAGTCCCAGCTACTCGGGAGGCTGAGGCAGGAGAGTAGCTTGAACCTGGGAGGTAGAGGTTGCAGTGAGCTGAGATCACATCACTGCACTCCAGCCTGGTCCATGGAGCGAGAGTGTGTCTAAAAAAAAGAAAAAAAAAAAAAAAAAAAAGCTCAAATGAAAATGTTTTTAAAATGCAATGAATGTTAACCAATTATGTTGGAAAACTAACTTCTATGACTTACCCCTGTGATGTATAAGTGAAGTGTTGCTGCAGAAATTTTATTAAGTTAAGGGAGGTGTAGCACATCTTGTTAAACAATTCCATATACTGTCACTTTTCATAATTCTGACACATTTTAAACTGGTTCTTCAGGGATATATTTAAAAAGGAGGAGGTGTAGGAATTTTCAGTCAATATTCTTTGGCATGATTTCCCACCAGCATTTGGAGAGGAATGAGGGTCCACTGTCCCATGGTGGTTGATGGCCTGGGATATTTCCAGGCCCAGTCCCTGGCTGTGTGAATGAGAATACATCCTTTCACTTCAGGCTGAGTTTATGCGTGCCCCACCCAATCTATGGGTGTGAGCTCATGCTTTAGAGCAAATATATTTTTCTTTTTCTTGAAGAAGAGTATTTTTTTTTTTTTTTTTTGAGATGGATTCTTACTCTGTTGCCAGGCTGGAGTGCAGTGGCATGATCTCAGCTCACTGCAGCCTCCGCCTCCTGAGTTCAAGTGGTTCTCCTGCCTCAGCCTCCCAAGTAGCTGGGACTATAGGCACTTGCCACCACACCCAGCTAATTTTTGTATTTTGTTTTAATAGAGACGGGGTTTCACCATGTTGGCCAGGATGATCTTGATCTCTTGACCTCATGATCCACCCGCCTCGGCCTCCCAAAGTGCTGGGATTACAGGCGTGAGCCACCGTGCCCAGCAAAAAAAAAAGGGAAGAGTATTTGATCATATTTCTTTTAAGACTAAGGGAGCTTATATATGTATATAGTCTGTGTGTTGATAAAAAACATTGTTTTGGCCAGGTGCAGTGGCTCATGCCTGTTGTCCCAGCACTTTAGGAGGCCGAAGCAGGAGGATCACTTGAGCCCAGGAATTCAAGACCAACCTGGGCAGCATAGCAAGATCTCACTTCTCCAAAAAAAAAAAAAAAAAAAAAAAAAATTAGCTGTGCATGGTGGCGCAGGGAGGCTGAGGTGGGCGGATCGTCCAGGAAGTCAAGGCTGCAGTGAGCTGTGATCATGCCACTGTGCCTCAGGCTGGGTAGCAGAGTGAGACCCTGTCTTAAAAAAAAAAAATCCAAAAAACAAAAACCCAAAAAAACCCCACTGTTTTCTTGTTACTTGGGTACTTCAAATTTACCAGTCTACTAGTAAAGTTTTTTTTTTTTTTTTTTTTTTTTTTAAAGAGGAAACACAGCAGCAGATAAGGTTGCTTACTTTGCCTACGGTTCTACATCAGGTTCATATTTGAATTGAGATTCATATTGTAGCTTGTTAAGATTTCACCTTAGTATTTGGGAGTAAGCTGGTTGGAATGGTTTACCTATAATGAATTGTTTTGCAATCTCTCATTGTCAAAAAAAAGCTAGCATTTTACTTCAACGTAGTAAGCTCCAAGAATATTAAGCACTTAAAACTATATTTTAATATTCACATTTGCTGGTAGACTTGATAAGTATAAATCCAGGAAATAAATTTATTAATGAAAGAAAATGAAATCTATCCACAGAGAGATCACAGTTGGGAGGGGGTATGAATCTTATTTCATGTGATCAGTGTCTTTCATTTTCCAAAGGAAAATACTGGAATAACCAAAAATGTTTCAGGCTGGTTTTAGTAATTTAGGTAACTCAGCACTGATAACATTTTATTCTCTGGGAGACTTTTTGAATCCTCAGACACTGCTGTTTAACTATGCTGCATTTTTTGAGAAACATTTCCCCCCATTTGTTAAATCAGCTGGGTCACCAGCAGTAGAGCTGCGTTATGCTTCCTGACTGCGGCTGAGAACGCCAGGCTTGAGTGATCGCCTCTGAACTCTGATCTGGTTCTTTGAAGCAGGAAACACAGTCTCCCACGATGTCACCCCTCGCCTCCCCTCCTTCTTCCCCGCCTCATTACCAGAGGGTGCCCTTGAGCCATGGCTACAGCAAACTGCGGAGCAGCGCAGAACAGATGCATCCAGGTAAGGGGCGACCTGGGGGCCAGCTGTCCCAGGCAGTGTCTTAGCGACTCCTTAATTTACCAGGCAGCAATGCTTCAAGTTGTTTAATTTCCTGATTTAATTACCCCTGTCTTTGGAAACATGGCTCAATTTAATTTTATATTCTCAAGCAAGGTTTTTTTTTTTTTTAAATGGATTTAAACATATCTGAGTAATGTTTTGTTTCCTGTCCTAGAAACTAGTTCATCTTTAGACTTTTTAACAACTAGATGATTTAATCTTTCATAAATGGATTTTATTGAACAGAACATACCATGTTAAGGGTGTGTATTTTTTTGGAATTGTTATTTCTTTCTGCAAACACACCAAACATATTTATATAGTAACTGCTTTAATGAAATTTCTTAAGAAATATAACCAAAAAAGCAAAAGAGTTGATCTTTGAAGACCGAGCACATAAATGAAAATATTTAGGTTTTATGCTTTGGAATAAGGCTAAAGGAAATGCTAGGGTAACATTTTGCTGAGGAGTATGTTGCATGCACAGTTGTGGGGTTGTCTTCTTGCTCATATTTATGCTCTGCTGGCCTCGTTAGGTGGTAAAATACGTTAGTTCTGAGGATGACTTGCAGAGTTGGCTGCTCAGGCTGCAGTGCCTAAAGCACTGGAAATTCACTGCAGCATCTTGTCCTCCTGGGGTTCAGACTCCTAGATTAAGATATGACCAATTAAAGGTATTCTAGAATTGGATATCTGCAACTCTCCTGTTTTATTTTGTGGGCTGTGGCCCCAAATGACCCAGTTTCTGCAGGTTTTTACTGCATTAAAAATAGTGGTGACTTTTAGAGGGACACAGAAATAAAACTGCGTGCTAGGCTGAATGAAGAGAGGCTGTAATCTTGCAGAGAAGCAGGCATGGCATAATGGCAATAGCTTTTGATTGTAAGCAGAAGGTATGGGTTTCTGTGACTAGCTGTTGTACTTTGGGCAGGCCATTGAACATCTTTGAACCATGATTACCTTTTCTCTCTTAAAATGGAGTAACAGTATCCTAGAGGGGTGTTAGAGGATTAAGTTAGAACGTGAGTATAAAATCTGTTTGGAAATTAAGTCCTATGCACGTGCAAGATGATGTTGCTAATGGATAGTAACAACAACAACAACAAATCACTGTCCTTGTAACCTGAATGTCTCAGTGGGGTCAGAAACTTAATGGGGCTGAGAATTTTTCATTTTCCTTTTATAGTTTCCCCTGTCTGATTTCCATATTTTCAGGAGTGGCTTTTTTTTTTCTATTTCTAATCTTACTTGGGTTTGGAAGTTGGTTTTTAATTCACAGGTCAAACTGTTTTTGTTTACTGAGTCAGCCTGTCAGCAAGTTCTACCTTTGGTATTCCTTAGAAAGCTTTTCTGTTTCACCTACTTCATGCCCTATTCTCTCCTCATTCCATGCAAATTGGGCTTCCATTCCCCCAGTGGTAACGAAGCAGCCTGCTTCTCTCCATGTTTCTTGACTCTCAGCAGCCTGTGCCAAAGCTGTTTATGCCTTCATTTCTTTTCACATTTTTTAAAAAGTGAGGTAAAATATGCATATGATAAAATGTACACGTTTAATTTATTTATTTTTGAGACAGGGTCTCACTTTCTCAGGCTGGAGTGCAGTGGGGTGATCATGGCTCACTGTAGCCTTGATCTCCTAGGTTTAGGTGATCCTCCCACCTCAGCCTACTGAGTTGCTGGGATTACAGACATGTGCCACCACACTGGGTTAATTTTTTTGTATCTTTTGGTAGAGATGGGATTTTGCCATATTGCCCAGGCTGGTCTTGAACCTCTGGACTCAAGCGATCCGCTTGCTTTGTTCTCCCACAGTACTGGGAGAACAGATGTGAGCCACAATGCCCGGCCATGCACATGTTTTAGATTTTCAATTTGCGTTTTAGCAAACGGATAGGACTGTGTAGCTACCACTTTGATCAATAATTGAACGTATCCATTATGCCAGAGATACCCTCTCCGGTCACTCCCTGCCCCCTAATGTAAGCACTGTTCTGATTTTCATCACCATCATTAGTTTTGCTTCTTCTAGAACTTCATACAAATGAAAACACATGGAATGACTGACTGTACTCATATGTGTTTGCCATCTTTCCTTCAGCATAATGGTTGAAATTTATCCATATTATTGTATCAGTAGTTCATTCCTTTTTATTATTTAGTAGTGGAATCTATTGTGTGAATGCACCACAATTCGACAATATATTCATTTGAGTTGTTTCCAGTGTTTGGCTGTTATGAATAAGGATACTATGAACATTCGTGTACAAGTTCTTTTGTAAAATATGCTGTCATTTCCCTGGCTCCTAGGAATAGAGTCTCTCAGTTTTAGGGTAGTTGTATATGAAACTGCCGAAGAGTTCTGGTTTCACAGTGAACTTTAGAATGATGAAATCTTTAGGTTTTTTTTTTTTTTTTGGGGGGGTACACCTCCCCTTGGAGAAAGGTGGTACTTCCAGTTCTTATTAAACCTCTTGTAAGGGGATTAAAGAATTATTTGTTTTGCATTGTATTGCATGTTTGAGGTTGATTTGGGAAGACAGTTGAGTAATAGCTACTTTTAACTTCCTGAATTCAGATCCAATTGAGGAAGGAGCCAGAAGTCAGACTGATGACAGCCTGAATATCAGCTTTATTGTTGATATAGCTGATGAGAGCACATGTCTTAGATTTGTGACCAGATGGGCTTTAGACACTCACCTTTCCAGTCACAGGCAGGCTTGGCCATCCCAGGTTTCCCACACAAGTAGGAAGAGAGAATCTGCCTCTCTAAAAATGGTCCCCCATGCAGCTGAGTCTTTGTCTGAGCCTTACTGATGAGATAGGTTTGTCTCTTCCAAGGGAAGGCCCTTGTAGGTGAGAGATAGAAGTCAAAAGCCAGATGGTGGCCTGTTCCCCCATGTGTCTCCCCTGGAAGTAGAAGTAGAAGCTTTTATGGGAAGCAGAGGCACATGAGATTTGCTTCCTAGGGAAAGCTCATGACCACTGGCACCCCAACCATGCTACAGTCTACTTTATTTCAAGCCTTTTGGCAGAGCGCAATTGGTGTTAACGGTTTAATTCAGTGTTTCATCAGCATGGAATGATTTTTTAAATCCTATTTCTCAGAAGACAATGGCTGCCTACAAGCTGAGACTTACATTTTAAGATTTGGATTATGTGCTATGTATGTTTGTTTTGCAGTTTTTATATTTGTATTTATTCTTAGCAATTTCTGAAAATCCACTTAGTGGGTTGCCAGGCAATTGTTTTGCTATTTTAATGTGTGTTAATGTATCATAACGTTGTGTTCCAGTTACTAGGAAGAAATATAAAAAGCAGATATGTGCCCAAGAGTGATTTATCATTCTCGATGTGCTATTGTTGTACCTTCTTTATTTTAAAAAGAGCAAACTATGCTAAACATTAGGTCATAGCAGGCTGCTCTGCTCTCTACCTGATTTTATTTGTAAGTAAGCTACAGAAAGAAAAAATTTTACTTATTTATATATTTTAAAAACTTGAACTATTAACCTATAGAGATGAGAAACAATTTCAACTTGGGTAATAATTTCTGCTTTCTGTTGGAGCTGCATACTACCTAGTTATGTTTAACTGCCATATTGGCAAGATCATTATTAAGTCTTCTGGAAATAAAAATAGTGAAAACATACATTAATTTTTGTGGTTTAAAACATTTTTTTAAAGGCAGCAAAATTGTTTTTTAAAAGTTTGATTAGTGAATAGTAGAATAATAAATATAAAATATATTCACTTTTGTATTTTTCTCTGTATGATTTTACATTCTGATTTATTTTTCAAAAATAATGTTGGTTTTTAGTGTTCAAAATGCATAGTTTTCTTCTTGGGGAAGTAGATGATCAATGGAAGACATTTACATAGGGGGTATATATAGAATTTACCTCATATTTGGAATTTGAACACTTATGACACTTTTCTAGCAATTGTTGCTTTCTATCCCAATTGAAGTTCTCACTGTTCCACCTTCACAATTTATTCCTAATCTTAACTCAGTGTAAATATTTTTCTGCCTATCATGCATTGGTTGAATGTTTAGTGAAATTGTGCCATAGAGAATCAGGGGTTGTCAGTCCTAGGTGGCCCTATGAGTATATACTTATGATTCTGTTGCCAATTCTTTCTTGAAAAGCAGAGGCTGTATCAGTTTGAATGTGAAGTCATCATTTTTGGATGGAATCTTTGCATACCATGCTAACTTTCCTTTCTGCTGTTTCAGCTCCTTATGAAGCTAGGCAGCCTCTCGTCCAGCCCGAGGGATCCTCATCAGGGGGCCCAGGAACCAAGCCCCTTCGGCATCAGACTTCCCTTATCCGGGTAAGTGATGATGTAGGGTTATGCCATTGGGACAGTGGAGGCAAGCTTTGGACTTTGGGGACATGGCTTTTTGATGGCCCCTCGTTTTCCTTGCAAGGAAGATCTAAAACTGCTCCCTCATGCAAATTGCATGTCTTGTTTGTTGCTTGTATAAATTCCTAAATATTTTCGACTGTGCATGTTTCTACCCCTTCTCAGTGCCTCTAGAATAAACTAGGCTGCTTCTTGGTCTTTAGTATATCCCTCTACCTTTACTTATCAAATCATTAGCCACCAGCTTCAGGAGAGCTTCACTTTTTCTAAAGCAGCCTGTCTTGTCTCTGCCTTATTCTTTATTATTACTCATTTAATGCATAGTTAACTGTTTTCCATTTGTTTTGTTTCTCTAATTACATGGTAAACTTTTGGAAGGCAGAGGTAGTTCTGTATTCTCTTTCAGTGCCTAGACCAATACTGTTTGGAGAACAGTTATTATATAAGTGGTTATTATATATATATATATAAAATATATAATAATTATATATTATATATATAATATATAATAATTATATATATAATATATATATATATAATATATAAGTTATTATATAACAGTTATTATATAAGCTACTGTTTCCTTTTGTAATAAATACCAAAGAAATATTATGGCGAAAGCACAGATGATAGCTCAGTTTGTTCTGGCTATACCACAGCTTAGAGAATTTCAGCTTCCCTTTCTCCAGTGTTTTCCTTTGGATAAAGAGCTCTTACTTTGTCCTCTGTCTGCAGCTGTTGCCTTGTGTAGTGTCCCTGGGTCCTGTGCTGGGGAAGTTATATTCTCAAAGAAGGATGTGTGTGTGTATGTGAGTGTGTGCGCGCGCACGCACTCGCATTCACTATTTGACACTAAAGACAAGAGGAAGTGGGGCAGTTTGTATAACATTTCAATTGTCTAACTTGGGCAGAAGGAACATTTTTGCACAGGCACTTCTACTCACAAGGGTGGTGTCAGACATGCCCATGAAGAAGTGGGCTGCTAGTTTAGAATGGAATAAACAAAGTCTTAAGATCCTGGTGTTCATGAAATACCTTCTGGGGATGGGGCACTGTTGTAGACGTGGTGTAGAACTTGATCTTCTAAGGTGGTACTCTGTGTACAAATAATTTCTTAAAGATATTAATTTAGCCACAGTCTATTTATTTATATTTAATGCTTCCTACAACCATAAGATCTCATTACTGCTGCTTCTAATAGTATAAGTGAGTTGACTGTGGCTGAGAGAGGTCAAATAGCTGGCCTAAGGTTTCACTCATAACTAGTCAGTGACAAAGGGAGAATTTGAGTCTAGGCCTGTCCAGTGTCAAAACCTGCTGTTTTCATTACTTTGCACCACATTAGAGCCCCATATTACATTAAGGCTAGGTTCTAGAGTTGCTGCATAAAGAAACATTGGGTGCAGTAAAAAATATTCTCAAAAAAATCCCTTATTGGTACAACATTGGAGAACCAATATGCCATTTGCTCCCAGGGCCAGTACAGCTCATTTTTATCCCCAAGTTAGAAGAGACAATTGTTTCTTCAGCTGAGCTCCAGATGTAGTAGTTGGCTGTGTTTAGAGAT
This sequence comes from Sapajus apella, assembly GCF_009761245.1. Classification (NCBI taxonomy): domain Eukaryota; kingdom Metazoa; phylum Chordata; class Mammalia; order Primates; family Cebidae; genus Sapajus; species Sapajus apella. Next base: position 12,787,405 of record NW_022436957.1, read on the forward strand.
CCTGCAGTACAAAAATATGTGCCTTTAAACATGAGAATCACACCCACTGTGGAGTGAGGTTTATGTTAGAAAAGGTATCAATAGGACTGGGATTTATCCCTAAGCTCTCCAAAATGTGGCTGTGCAGGTTCCTACAGAGTATGTCCTGGGTCTGCAGAGGCCAGATCCTGAATGGTTAGGATGATAGTCAAACTAGCAGTGCATACTGAGCTTTACAGCGGTGTGACTGGGCTCACCAGACCCTTTCTACCTAGCCCCCTGGATGGCATGGTCATGGGTGCTCATTTGGATTGGCATCCTGTGGCTTCTCTTCTAATCCCCAAGTTCCCTTCTCTGCTGACAAATATGCTTCTTGAGCCCTTCACTCAACTGATATTTAGTGAACACCTATTAAATGCCACCTATTTTGTATTCTCAACACAGTGCAATGTGTTGAGAATACAAAAATGAGGCATAACTCTAGCAGTTGCTGCCCTCATGGAGCTTACAGTACCTCCTCATGGAGCTGTTGGAGAGATGGCCATTAACCAAACCACCACAAAGTAAATATATAATTATGATATGGGATAACAGTGGGAATTACACTGTACTTTGAGGATGAAAATGGGCATGGGGTATGATCTAGCCTTGAGGGGCAGGGGCTGATCAAAGAAGGCTTCTGGAGGGAGAGCAACATTTGAGTTGGAATGAGAAGAGTACATAGCTGTTATCCAGGTGACAGGGTGGGAGTGGGGAGCAGATGATAAGATGGAGGGAACCGCATATGCAAAGACATTTCCTATGAACTTGACAATTTAAGGACATTATCTCTTTCAGTGCCCACAGCTATCTTATGAAGTAATTAGTGTTGTTATCCCATTTTTCAGATGAAAAAACCTGAGGTTTAGATACCTTATTTAATTTGCCTAAGATCACAGCTAGGAAGTGGCAGGGTTGGAGTTCAAACACTGGACACGACTCCCTGGTCTCTGGCTCGGGAAGCAGATGGATAATGGTGTCACTTGTTGAGCTAGGAAGCCCTAGATGAAACACTGGCACTGGGGAAAGATCATGGGTTCAGTGTTGGATGTCAGGAGCTGAGCTTTTGAGATAGTCCAGAGGAGTTGTTGAAGAGCTGGTAGGTTACACGGGTCTGGAGCTTTGGAGAGAGCTGAGACTGGACACGGGTATTTGGCAGCAATTGGCTTTCAGGACTCATGGTATAGTGCAGAAAAAACCAGGCAGATTCTTGCCCAAGTCCAGCAAAACTCTGTGTGACCTTGGGCAACCAAGGTCACATAGATCTTTCTCTTTTCTGTAATACAAATGACTTTGAATGGATTTAACAGCAATAGTCCAATTCTCTTAATGTTTCTGTGGTTTTCATGGCTGATGTGTTGTTCTTTCTTCTGTTCTTAGGTTTCCTTCTTATGCCTGTTAACTTAGTTTGGCTGGACTCCATGTTCCAGAAAGCAAACTGCCAATGTGGATTAGTCATGTAGATGAGGGGATTTGAAGTGAAGGTTCTTGGTGATAGGGAATTAATGTTTACTGGGCATGGTGCTAGGCCTAGGCCGGGGTTACTAATTCCCCTCATGTTGCCATGTTAATGTGCCAATGGCAACCTTCTTTCTCTTCTAGCTAGTTCTCTGGCCTTGTATTCAAGTTCTTCCTGCCTGATTACAAGGGGACATGTCCTCTGAGTCCTAGGGGAAGCCTTTAGGGACTCCCAGCATGGTGTTGGCATTTTAGACATGCCTATGCCAATCCAGTGCCTAAACATTGGAATGATACATCTTTTTGCTTACTATTTTAGGGATTTCACTTTTGTTCGGGTGTTGTATATTTTTCCCTTCAGAATTTCAGGCACTAAGCATATCCTATGGTGATGGATGGTTGATAGTGCTTTGTAAATAAATTATAAGACTTATTTTCTGCTTCATCTGTTATCACATGTTTAGAGGTTGTTTTGTGGTTTGCTTTTCACAAATTATCCTCAACATCTAGATGGTATAGTCATTTGTAATTTTGCTGGCAAAAGATTTAGAATTACACCCTTTACTCCCACTGTTCTCCACCGCCTCTGTTTTTGCCAGGGTCGTGAAAAACTTTATGTTAAGTCCTTGTCTTTTTTGTCTCCTTGGCAGCTGTGGAAACTGACCACCTTCTCGAAATGCTCTCATTATTTGATGTCCATCATGCCTGCTCTCCTGGTTTTCCTCCTGCTTCTGGGGCTGCTCTTTCCTCATCTTTTTCAATCTTCCTTCCTCTGCCTGCCTCTTATTATGTTGGAGACCCCTGGGCCCACTTCTCACTCTACTTACTCTTTAGCTCTGTGGATGCTGATGACCACATTGCCCCATCTGCCAGACATCTTCACTCTAATGTTCCACTGTCACTTGCAACTGACATGTTTTTTTTCACAAAACCAGCTTTCACTCTTCCACTCCTAGCTCCACCCACCCATCAGCACAGGCCAGAATGCTGGTCATTGTCTTTGACTTCTCTCTCTCTCTCCTTATGCCTGTTCAGTCTCCAAGTCCTGACTGTACCACTTTTCAAAGAACTAGTGTCTATCCATCCCTCTCTACTTCTTTGTTCAGGCCATTTTCCTGTTCACTGATTGTATTATATCAGCCCCTCTCTTTTTCCTTGCTTCCACTCTTGCATTCTTCCAATTTATTATTCTCATTTCATATGAAAACCATCTTAAAGACACAAAACACAAATCTGATCATCCTGCTGACTTGATTGAAGCCCATCCCTCTCTGCCCATGGCTCTTAACATGTCATCCATGTTGCTGTCTGGCCCTCACCTACCTCTTTAGCCACAGCAGCTCACTGCCGTTCTCCGTCAACTCTATGGCCATTTCCCAGATGGTCAGCGTTCTCTGCATGGGAGCCTTACTCTTCAACCTAACTTTTGCCATCTTTGTTTTCTTCTTTGTCCCAATTCGTCTGTGCTTTTTTTTTTTTTTTTTTGGGAGACCGAGTTTCGCTCTTGTTACCCAGGCTGGAGTGCAATGGCACGATCTTGGCTCACTGCAACCTCCGCCTCCTGGGTTCAGGCAATTCTCCTGCCTCAGCCTCCTGAGTAGCTGGGACTACAGACACGTGCCACCATGCCCAGCTAATTTTTTGTAGTTTTAGTAGAGACAGGGTTTCACCATGTTGACCAGGATGGTCTCGATCTCTTGACCTTGTGATCCACCTGCCTCAGCCTCCCAAAGTGCTGGGATTACAGGCTTGAGCCACCGTGCCCGGCCTTGTTTGTGCTTTTATTCCCCATTGAGAACGTGAAACCTAAGTGTTTTCTGGGATTTTCTTGTACATGCGATCTTTCCCTTTTTTTCGTTCTTAAAAAGAAAAAGGTCCATTGCTCGTCAGCTTGTTTATGTGTGAAACTCAGCCAGAGGGATAGGCATTTGATCATTATTGGTTTCCCATCTCAGAGGCAGCCAGGGTTGCCTGTTTCTTTTATATCATTCTAGGAGCATTTTGCACATGTACATGCAAATACAGGTATTCATATATATGAATGTGTGTGCATGCAGAATATATTTTTACCTGCCTTTAGGGAGACAGGTTTGGCAAACGAAATATTCTTCCAGCTAGATCACACTAGAAAAAATTATCTTTTATTTATTTATTTATTTATTTATTTATTTGAGACGGAGTTTCGCTCTTGTTACCCAGGCTGGAGTGCAATGGCGCGATCTCGGCTCACCGCAACCTCCGCCTCCCGGGTTCAGGCAATTCTCCTGCCCCAGCCTCCTGAGTAGCTGGGATTACAGGCACACGCCACCATGCCCAGCTAATTTTTTGTATTTTTAGTAGAGACGGGGTTTCACCATGTTGACCAGGATGGTCTCGATCTGTTGACCTCGTGATCCACCCGCCTCGGCCTCCCACAGTGCTGGGATTACAGGCTTGAGCCACCGCGCCCGGCAAAAATTATCTTTTATTTAAAACCAAAACACATTCACTTTTCAAACCCTCAGGATACTGCTGTGATGTTTTCTTTGCTTTTTGGAGGGGTGAAAGTAACAGTTTTCTAGAACATATTCTCAACACTCACTACTCTTGTTCAGAGATGAAAAAATGACATAATTTGGAGACCTCTATTACTCTGCCATTCCTCAGAGGGCTTAGCTATATTTCTGTTGTAGGTTTTCTAATGAACAGGTAGGGGAGGGTATGTTAGGCATTGTTAGCCAGCACCATATTCATTTCAGTGTGTAACTTGAAAATGTTTATTTAACTTAGTTATCCCCTTTCCTCCCTCACTTTCTCTCCATCTTAGTTTCTTGCCGTACCTCCTCCCCTAGATATAACTGCAGGTACTTATGGCCAGAAGCAGGTGATCTCCACTCCTTGGGGCCTCTTGGAACCCAAGAGAAAAGGCAAGTATGTGAAAGATGATGAAAGAAATGAATATTCCTGAGGCTGTGATGTTGGCCTGAGACAGAAGATAATTGATAGTTACCACAAGTAAATTGTTCATTCTAAGAGCTTTGATGAAAACAGCAGGAAATAGTATTTTTGGGAGGCTGATATAGCACCGAGAGAACTTCTTGTGTCATGAAAGATATTTTATGGGTAGACTGGACCAGGATGCCAGGAGGTTAAGGAGAGTGGAGGAGTGAGAATGACTGATGGGTTGGGATGAGATTGAATGAAGTGGATTAGAGTTGAGTCATGAGAGAGTTGGTCATCTGAGTTTGGAAGAAGAGTGAAGCAGGTAAACAAGTGGGGCATACTGGGTACTGTCTTGGCCACTCTGGTTGTCTACCCTAATACTCAGCTCGGGGATGTGACCTACAAAGCAGGTCAGGCCCACCTGGCTTCTTTTGGGGTTCAACAATTATTTACCAAGGCATTACTTGGTGGGTGTTCATATGAACGTGTGTGAACTCTCAAACATGATTGTTCTTCAGAGCAATTACAGATTTTAAAATATGTCAAACATTCAAAAGATACAAAAGGGCACAGTCAAAAGTGTCCCTACCATTTCTCCCGAAAGCCACTCATCCCAGGGGCAACTAATATGACCCATTTATTTTATATAGTTCTATACAAAGCATTTATATATATAATGTATATATAATTACATTATATATATATATATAAATACATTATATATACTCATATATAATGTATATGAGTATCTTACAAGTGAAAATATGTATTATATATAATTATATGTAATATATGTAAAACATAGTTATACTTTTTTACACATATGGTGGCATACTGTACATCTAGCTTGCATTTAGCACTTTTAACAATAAGCTTTATTAATGTTCTATAGTGGCACATAAAGTACTCCTTCATCTTTCTGTTTTTTAACAAATGTATTTCATTGTCTGCATATTGCATAAATCATTTAGCTAGCCCCTTTTAATTGACATCTCGTGCCTGCAATCACTGTGTTTTGTAGATATATATGGGACCAAGTCCTAGAAATTGAATTATTGGGTGAAAATTCCTCTATATTTGTAATTTTTGATAATGACTTTCAAATTGGTGGTGTAGCAGCTTATGTATTTGCCAACAATGTATGAAAATGTCTATTTTCTCATACCTTTGCAAACGCAATGTGCTAACAAATTTATGGATCTTTGCCACTCTCATAGGTGAAAAATGATAGCTCAATGTAGTTTAATTAGCATATCTCTTTATTAGTGAAGTGAAATATGTTAAGTTTATGAGCCGCTTGCATTTCCTTTTCTGTGAACTGTTGATTAATTTCTAGTGACCTTTTTTCTTTTGAGTATTGGTTTGTCATTCTTTTTTTTTTTTTTCCCAGCATAGGGCAATTTATTGCAAAGAAAAAATATTTTGAAAGTGAGGTGTAGAATGGACAGTACACCCTGAGAGAGGATTCAGGGCTGGCTGCTTGTAAGGATGAGACAGCAAAGACCAGCATGAGGGAGCCTCCCTTTATGGGAGCCTTACATGGTTATTCACAGGGGCGGGAAGAAATGTTACTACTAAGCATGTTCTGGGTGGTCATTTGCATGCACATGTGCAGTAGCTATATGCGCTTGTTCGTATTTGGCATGTCTCATTAGCATCATATATATATATATATATATATATATATATATATATATACTATTGCACTTTAGGTTCTGGGGTACATGTGCAGAACATGCAGGATTGTTGCGTAGGTATACACAAGGCAATGTGGTTTGCTGCCTCCATCCCCCTGTCACCTACATCTGGCATTTCTTCCCATGTTATCCCTCTCCAATCTCCCTACCCCTCCTCCCTCCCCTGTGCCCCCACAACAGACCCCAATGTGTGATGCTCCCCTCCCTGTGTCCATGTGTTCTCATTGTTCAACACCCGCCTATGAGTGAGAACATTCAGTGTTTGATTTTCTGTCCTTGTGTCAGTTTGCTGAGAATGATGGTTTTCAGATTCATTCATGTCCCTACAAAGGACACGAACTCATCATTTTTTATGGCTGCATAGTATTCCATGGTGTATATGTGCCACGTTTTCCCTGTCCAGTCTATCATCGATGGGCATTTGGGTTGGTTCCACGTCTTTGCTATTGTAAACAGTGCCATAAAGAACATACATGTGCATGTGTCTTTATAATAGAGGGATTTATAATCCTTTGTATATATACCCAGTAATGGGATTGCTGGGTCAAATGGAATTTCTATTTCTAGGTCCTTGAGGAAGCACCACACTGTCTTACACAATGGTTGAACTAATTTACACTCCCACCAACAGTGTAAAAGTGTTCCTATTTCTCCACATCCTCTCCAGCATCTGTTGTCTCCAGATTTTTTAATGATTGCCATTCTAAATGGTGGGAGGTGGTATCTCAATGTGGATTTGATTTGCATTTCTCGAATAATCAGTGATGATGAGCATTTTTTCATATGTTTGTTGGCCTCATATATGTCTTCTTTTGAAAAGTATCTGTTCATGTCCTTCGCCCACTTTTGAATGGGCTTGTTTGTTTTTTTTCTTGTAAATTTGTTTTAGTTCTTGTAGATTCTGGATATTAGCCCTTTGTCAGATGGGTTGATTGTAAAAATTTTTTCCCATTCTGTTGGTTGCCAGTTCAGTCTAATGATTGTTTCTTTTGCTGTACAGAAACTCTGGAGTTTAATTAGGTCCCGTTTGTCTATTTTGGCTTTTGTTGCCAATGCTTTTGGTGTTTTAGTCATGAAGTCCTTGCCTATGCCTATGTCCTGAATGGTTTTGCCTAGGTTTTCTTCTAGGGCTTTTATGGTGTTAGGTCTCATGTTTAAGTCTTTAATCCATCTGGAGTTAATTTTAGTGTAAGGTGTCAGGAAGGGTTCCAGTTTCTGCTTTCTGCACACTGCTAGCCAGTTTTCCCAAAACCATTTATTAAACAGGGAATCCTTTCCCCATTGCTTGTTTTTGTCAGGTTTGTCAAAGATCAGATGGTTGCAGATGTGTGGCATTGCCTTTGAGGCCTCTGTTCTTTTCCATTGGTCTATATCTTTGTTTTGGTACCAGTACCATGCTGTTTTGATTACTTGGTTTGTCATTCTTAATGGAATGAAACCAGAAACTGGTCTGTCTTTTCCTTTGGACCAGAGATATACTGGAGTGTGTGTGGAAGACTGCTGCCTGAGTGGTCGAGGGGAGATCCTGGCACCTGAGACCCCTGAAGGAGGTTATGGCCCCAGCTGCTTCCCAGTTCTGGAGAACCCCAGGCCTGCCTGCAATGGGGGATTTATAAGGTCATGACAATAAAGTTGAATTACTTAGTTTATGGGTAGAGATTAGGGCTAAAAAAAAGTGCTCTATTGTTAGAAATGGTAAATGTCAACACTGTGTGTGTGTGTGGACCTCTCAGCATTGCTGAGACAGCTGAATTCTGTTCCTTTCACTGAAATGGGAGGGAGGAGGAGATAGAGGTCAAGATAAAGGTAGATAGAGGGAGAGAGTGAGTGAGTGAGAGTGTTTGTGTGTGTGTGTGTGAGAGAGAGAGAGATAGGAAGAATGAGTTTGATGCATTTTCTAGGTATGTATGTGCCTTATTCTTGAGATCTTCTTTCACCAAATTCATTCCCCATTTTATTTGAGACCCCAGATGGACTTTTACACCATCTCCTAAGGGGTCAAAGGCTAATGTGTCCTCTAGGTGTCCTACTTCACTGAGTCTGCTGAAGAACCCACAAATACCTGAGCAGACACTATTGCCACAAGGAGTTCCTATTTTTTTATAGCCTCCAGTTTCCTGCTTACTTATTTTCTTCACCTGCTTATAGTTCTCTTTCTGATTTTCTAGCCCTTAACTTTTGGGGAAGGAAAGAAACATTTAATCTCAACTGATACTGAAGTTTATTTCGCAGTATAAATCTTTTCTACCTGTTTCTTTTTTCTTTAATTTATTTATTTTTGAGATGGAGTCTTACTCTGTCACCCAGGCTGAGTGCAGTGGTGTGATCTCAGCTCACTACAACCTCTGCCTCCCAGGTTCAAGCAATTCTCCTGCCTCAGCCTCCCAAGTAGCTGGGACTACAGGTGTGTGCTACTGTGCTTGGCTAATTTTTGTATTTTTTTCTTTTTTAGTAGAGATGGGGTTTCACCATGTTGGCGAGGGTGGTCTTGAACTCCTGACCTCAGGTGATTCATCTGCCTCGGCCTCCCAAAGTACTAGGATTACAGGCATGAGCCACCATGCCTGGCCTCTACCTGTTTCTTAGTATATTCCTCAGGTGCTCACTGTGTACCCACACTTCTCGACAATAAAAGAGATGTTTAGGTGATTTAGTCTCCCAGATGTAGCTGAAAACACTGGATTGAACACCTGGTTCCAGGCAGTACTTTGTAACTCTGGAAAGGATAGTGGCTTATTCCCCAGGACCTTTTGGTCTCAGTTATATGCCAGGCTGTGGATATGGAAGATTTCTTTACATCTGGCACCACTTTAGCCCCTGGGCCTGTCAATCTTTCCCTTGATCTCAGGGGATCAGGGAGTGTTATGCCCCCAGTTGTCTATCCCAACAATAGTCACAACTGACTAAGGTGCCTCTTTGGTCCCAGTGCTGTGTTGGCCCTTTTCAGTTCTCCCAACAATCTCACAAGGTAGGTATTACATCTTCCACTTGTCCATTTGGAGATACTTAAGTGGCTTCCATGAGTCAGCCACCGTGACAGGGGTACGCTGAGGACTATACAGTCTCTTGCCCTCAAGGTGCTTGCAGTCAAAAGGGGCAGATAGATTTGAATCAAATGATCCCACCTATGCATGTGCAATTGAAAACTGACAATTGCCCTAAAGGCCTTAAAGGCATGGTGCCATGTAGCAGAGGAATTCAGCCTATAGCTAGAAAGTGAGAGTAGGCTCCTTTAACAAAGTGTCTGTTGAGCTGAGCTGTGAAGGATGAATAGGAGTTAAATAGGCAAAGGAAGGATGGTGCTGGGAGGTGAGGAGAGGAGTGGAGTGTCTCCTGTAGAGGTAAGAGCCTGGACAAAGGGCACATCTTGATCAAGGTTCTTAATTATGGACACCAGAATCTCCTTTGGCTAGTTGAAGCAAATAGTGATTTATAATAAGGGATTTTGGACAGCCTGCTAAGTCTCTGGAAGGGCTGAAGATACAGACTCTATTCAGAGTTTCCAACAATCTCCAAAACCCCATAGCAGAGCTGGGCTGCTGAGAGAGCTTTGCCTCTGTCACAATCAGAAAGCTGCAGCATTGGGAACCTGCTGCCCTAGTGTCAGCTCCAACCAGATCCACACCACACACAACCTTGGCAGCCAAATGAAAGCTTTGTTCCCTGACTGTAACTCGGGTCTGCATCAGTCCTCCATGTGTGTATCTATTAAGTGGAACCTAAGTCCTATTTGGAATTGTAGCAGCAAAGGTGTTTTGACAGTGGAGTTTTTAGCTAGCCAGCTTGTGCAGTGCTGGGACTTATGCTGAAGGGTGGAATGGACATTGAATGACCCAGTCTCTACCATATTTCACATGGAAAGCAGATACATTTGAAGAACTGAAAGAAGGCAGCTGTGGCTAGAGCCTGGAGTGGGTAGAAGATGAGGCAGAGAGGGATGCAGGGCCTTGTGGGCTATGTGACTGCCTTGTAGGTGGGAGCTGATGGCTCAGAAGTTAATTTACTGGTTAGCAAGTGACATGCCAGATTGGAACCCAAGTTTGCCTGCCTCTGGAACCTGCATTCTTTTTGTACCTCCAGTCAGTAGTCTCATTCTCCAAACCATTCTTGAATTTGGCCCAAGTTCTGGATGCATCTGTTTCCCATCTGAACTCGGGCTGCCTTGAGTGTGAAGGGGAGAACATAGTGAAGAGTCAGGCAGCCTTGGCCTGACCAGCAAGGACGAGGGTGGGAACGTCATTGCTCTGTTAATGGAAGTCTGCAGCCTTGTCAGAGTCTCCCCTTACTGCTGATTTCTCATTTTTCTTGGCTTTCTCCTCTAAGCAGAGCACAAAATCCTGATAATCATGAAGGAAAAATACCCTTCTGGAACAGCAGATCTTGGCTCCTGAGAAGAGAATTGGAGGCAGTGGCTACTAATGAACATTTCTTGTGTTAATCAAAATACTGTTAGCGCCACATACTGCAATCACAGTAAAATGATTAAATACCTGGATTGTTGGGCTATCTCTAGGATTCTTTCATGATGATGCACCAGATGCTTACATGCAAAAATTATATGAGAAATAAGATGGTCCTCTGTCAGTATAATTTAATAGTTCACCAGCCAAAATCTAAAACTAAACTAGATGATGGGGAGGAGGTTGTAAATACAGCATAATCATAAGTCAAGCTCAGATCCTCAATCTGCAAAATTGCAGCAATGATTTAGGCATTGCAGTGAGGTTCTTTCTATAAGGGAAATGCTCTATTTTTAGGGATGGATGAACTAGATAGAGATAACTACAGAGCTTGATGATCAAGAATACATACTTTGGACCCAGTTTGTATTCTGGCTCTACCCAGTTGCCATAGGTGTGTGGTCTTGGTAAATTATTTCCCTTACCTAATCCTCAGTTTCCTGTTCTACAAAATGGGAATTACTGGATTTACCTTGCATGGTTGTGAAGATGAAAATGGATTGTGTCCATTAGGTACTTATGGCGCCTGACACTTAGCAAAGCAGTAAATACTTGTTACCGAACATTTTTCTATGTCTAAGTGATAGTTTTAAAAAAGTAAAGCTTATTGTAGTAAGCATCAACTGTGTGTTGCACTTTAGGCTCACAGAGATTCCTACAGTTTGGCAGTCAACCTCTGAACTATTGAAATTAGATCCCTAAGTGAGTTTGGTAATATGTGGTTAAAGGCATCTTTGTGTGTTTATTTCCCTGAAGAAACAGATAAGATAAAATTTCTCTGTTGGGATTTAATTTTAACTAACTTCTCTACAGACAAAACCAAATTATTAATTGCAACTTCCTGTGAATCTATAATTATTTTGAAATAAAGACTAGAAAAAAGGAAGCTTTAAAAAAGTTCTCTGACTTCAGAGGTAGGGGAGAGGGCTCAGCAGCCTTTATAATGTTGGATGATATTATGTGGTAAATGGATATACAGTCCAGCTTCAGTCAGTGTAAGAGAGCTCAGGTTAACCTTTCTCTGTCTCTAGACTGGGATTGAGAATTTTTTCAAATATTTGTTTGTTTACTCATTCAGCAAATACTTCTTGAGTGTTTCCTATATGCTAGTCACTTTTCCAGTCATTTGTGATATAGCAGCAATCAGGGTAGGCATAATTTCCTGTCCTCATGGGCTTTATGGGATAGTATGTGGTAGGGTGAGAGGCAAAGCATAAACAAGATTGATCGAGCATAATATGGAATGGTTTCATGTTAAAACAGAATTGCTGAGCTCTGTCTCTTTTTCTAGCTCCTTTTCATTCCTCATTGAACACTTTCCCCACAATTTTACTCGAGCTGTCTTATCTTTTTAACTAGGAATCTCCTTCATATCCATGAAAGATGAACCTGTATTACCCAAACACAGAAAGACTGCTGTAAAAATGAATCAGCATTTGTGTCTTATAGATACTCTGCATAGACAATCAAATTAGAATTAGAAAGTTGTTTGGGCTCATCATGGTCAAATTGCAAAACCATGATAGTCTCAGGCTTCCATCTCCAGGATTGGCTGTGTGGCTGTGAGGGGCAGATCTTCCTTTCCTTTGGGCCTTGCTTGAGGGATACATTCATTGGGGAAACCGCTGCTATAACAAATATGCCCCACATTTTAATGACTTTGCATAGTAGCTATGTTTCTCACTCATATAGCAGTTTGGCAGGCCGCAGTCCTCAGCGTGGTGACTCATGCACCAGAGCTCCTTCTGTGCTGTCACTCTGCCATCGTCTGTTCAGTGGGCACATGAGAAAGAGAGTAGAGGAGTGCCACAGGATACTAGCCCTGCCTGGAAGTAGGGCAGGCCACTGGTGCTCACATTGCAATGGCTACAGCTCAGTCACATGACTGCATGTAACTTCAAGGGAGGCTGGAAGCTGTCATTGCTGGTTGGGCAGCCACTTAGTGACTCCTCTATACCAGGGATAGTAGAGCATGAATTATTGGAGTAGTCTGTTGTAATCCCACCTATCAGCACTGCTACCACTTGCCTCTATGACTTCTTTTTTCTCAGCCCCATGACCAATTCACATGATCTTTCTTTAGACAAAGTAATATTCACTTGGGCTATAGTGTAGTTTCACCAGTCCAGTAGCCATCCTTTTCTTTACGGTAATCGAGTCTTCTCACATCTTTGCTAATGAGATCATGCTTTAATCAGTGATTGCCTTGTGGTAATCTCATTTCCAAAATATTTTTGGCAGAGGAGGGATCCTCACATATTCGCTGTGGGCTTAGTATGAGCTTTTGCTACTCTAGATGGTTTGTTTACTAAGGCACTAACAGGACACTGTTAAAAGATCATTACCCCCCATAGGTGAAATGGCTGGACTCTAAAACAGCAGTTATAGGATGCCTTTAGGGTGGGTTTATGTTTTAAACAGAAATGTTCTATGATTGAAATAATATACATACCCTTCTTAAGTTCTCTCCAACAATGCTTCCTTGCAATTCGTATTATTTAGCTTTGCTTGATTTTTAAGATAGTTTGATAGTTAGTGGGGATAAATGTCACCTTTTGGGATTTTATTAATAGTATTACTTTTTAATGAGTCTTTTGAAGTCTTTCATTATAAACAGTCTGCTTTCCCCAGAGATAATAACTTGCCGTGCCAAATATTTGCATTTCACTTGAAACAAAACCAATGGGTTGAATGTTTTAAATATAAGCAAATCTAATTCTCCTGTGTGTAGGGAAACTGTATAATGAACCATATGTATGTGGCTTAAGCAGACAGATGTGAAAGATTTCTCTCTCCCTCCTTTTATTTAAAAAATAAAACACTGGCAGAGCTCAAAATTGGCACCAAGTAGCAAGTATCTCTGCTCGGCCAACAAAACCACTGGAGCTGGGGTTGACTGGGGGAGGCCTTTTTAGGGTACATGCAAAAGTGAAGCTTTTCCTGGTCCTCGCTTCTACTTGGAAAGCTAAGTCTCCACAGCTTATTCACCCTCATTTCTCAGTGCCTCCAGGCTTCACAATGAGCCATTCTTAGTTGACTGACTTTTCAGATCTTTGCCTGAGAAGTTGTGTTGATTGTTGTGGTTGATTGTTGGACTGGTTCAGAAGAGATGAGTCCACGCATCTGGGTCCTGCGGTGAGATGGCCCCTAGCTGCTGACAAAGAGGTGCTGAGTTACATTCCACTTCCAGAATGGGCCTTCCTCTGGTGGTGGCCATATGGCTTCTTTCTCTCCTATTCTTCTTATAGCCCTCCCCAGCTCTGAGCAACCTTTACCTCTGGCTGGGGTTGCAGGTAGGGCCTTAACTGGTTTTCTTGCCTTTAGTCTTACCCTGTTCACTCTCCTCACTGAAGTGATCTTTCTGTAACTCAGATCTGATTATTTGATTGCCCCATTTAATACTTATCTATGGCTCCCTATTGTCTTCTAGAAACAATCTAAACCCCGTAAGTTGGTGTACCTGAGCCTTCATAACCTGGGTCCTGCTTTTTCTGTCTGCACCATCTTGAGGCAACACCACTAACATCCAACCTGTACTGGCAGCCTGTCCTACCTATCTGGAGCCCAAGGGAGCTACTTTCAGGAGATGGCCGTTTTTCTCTCATGTTTTGGTGTCTTTGCAAATGCTGCTCCTTTTGGCTACCTTGCTCTACATGTCCTACAGCATTGCTTCTTCAACTTGAATGTGCTTTGAATCACTGATAGGGCTTGTTAAACCACAGATTCCTGGGCCCCACTCTCAGAGTTTCTGACTCACTGAGTGTGGGATGGGGCCTGGGAATCTATTTCTAGCGGCCCCCCGGTGATGTTGATAAGGGTGGTATGGTGACCACACTTTGAGTAGCAAAGTTCTAGAGCACCCTGTCTTACTAAAGCACTTTACCTTGCTGTTTTGAGATTGCCTGTTTACCTTTCTCCCTCACTGGACTCTGGGCTTCTTGGGAAAAAGAATCTGCCCACCAGTGTATCGCTATTTACTAGTATCTGGGATATTGCTGACATTCAATAAGTATCTGCTGCATGAGTGAATGAGCAGGTCGCTGTTTATACAGCAAAGTTCAAATCATTTTGTTTCTTGCAGTGGATCAGCTTTCTTTAGGAATATTTCAGCATAATAGTGTGTGGAATGTTATCAGATCCTTCCATATGCCCCTACCTGACTTTGAAATACTAATTTAGTGGATATGGAACTTGAGAACCCCCATGGAGATCAGACCATAAGTGAACTACAGGAAGACAGACAAGGACTTCGTTTGGTAGATCTCCAACTTTAAAATGTGAAAACAGACTCACAGGTTTTCTTTCACAAAGAACATCATAGAGCAGTGTTTCCACATCTCTTGCAATACAAGACATATCTCTGAACTTCCTGAAGTCTGTCAACAAGTAGAGCTCATACTATCTTTTAGTATCTGTGAAGTGTCTGCCAGGGATGATAGTTAGGATAAAGGAGTATCTGATATGGCTCTTTCCCTTCAGATTGAAGCCTGGGTGAGGATGAACACTTTAAATGTTCAAACATTTTATACTTACTATGACTATCATAAAGATTCATACATATATTTTTGAGACAGCGTCTTGCTCTGATGCCCAGGCTGGAGTGCAGTGGTATGATCATGGCTCACTGCAGCCTTTACTTCCTGGGCTCAGGTGATTCTCCCACCTCAGCCTCCTGAGTAGCTGGGACTACAAGTGCATATAACCATGCCTGTCAATTTTTAATTTTTTTTTTTTTGTAGAAATGGAGTTTTGCCATGTTGCCCAAGCTGGTCTGGAGTCAAGTGATCTGCCTGTCTTGGCCTCCCAAAGTGCTGGGATTATGGGTGTGAGCCAATACCCCCAGCCAAGATTCATATTTTTTAAGATGCTCAAATCACTTGGTTTATTAAATCAATTTCAAGCATACAGAAAGAAGCAAGGGGAAAGAGATGGGGGATAGGCTAGCACACTTAGTACAAACCAGTTGAAGGGTCACTCTATGGGTTACATGGCGCTCATATGCCCTCTCCCTTTGTCCTAAGGCCTTTCTAGGTTTAGGGAGTAGGAACTCTCCTTTCCCACTTAGGTTTTCTTGAAAAGGAAGAGGGGTTGTGGTTTTCATGGGAATCTAAGAAGTGAGAGCCAAGGAGTGGCCCACTGGTCTGTAGGGGTGGGAGTTCTTGGCTGTTCATGTTTGTTCTGCTGTTAACAGGCCTTGCCCCAGTTACATTAAGTTTGCTTTACTGTCCACTTGTCTTTAGGCTGTCACAGCCTTCCTTGCCCTCCTTCTTTGTGTCCTTTCTCTACCTATGTCCCAGCTTCTGCTGATGCTTGGTTCTGGCACCCTCATAACTTTAAGCCCCACCTGCCCTTTCTCTATACCACGGCCCTGCTGAGCATCTGTTTAGGGTCTGCTTTCTCTGCTCATTGGCTTTGATATTTCTTATCCACATTCCCAGGAATGAGCATGTGACCTAAGCCCTTGTCAGAGCATTCCAAAGGGCAGTGTACAGTGTGCCCACCCACCCTTACTCCTGCTCAGGTGGCGCCAGGCATGAGTTGGGTCATGGTGCCCACACAAGGCTGCCAGGCCCACCTTCGCAGCAGAGCATGGGAACAGGCAGTGCCCTCTGTCATGGCCGTGGGCATGGCAGGTACATTGGAGGATTTGAGCAGGGGAAGAGTGTTCTGGGAAGAAGACACACATCTTACCCCTGAAGAGTGAGCATGTACAGTCAGAAAGCCTGCTGAGAGAAGGCTGGGGTGTGAGGCTTGTGTAGGCCAGGTGCAGGAGTGGACGTTTTGTTAGGCAGCAGGTCATCTCTGTAGGCTCTTAAGCAGAGGAGTTAATCACCCCCTTCTGTTCATTCCTGATTTCTGTTGTCAGAGTAGACTTGAGACCTGCTAAGAGGCCACTAATGCCACACTGAGGTAATGTGGGAGAGGAACTAGAAAGCAGATGGCTATGGCATTGGAGAAAGAGGCACACATGGGTTGACAGGGACAGTTACGTGGCAGCTTCATGAGCAGGAGGGAAGGGGCATGTTTTAGGGGAACAGCAGCTTCCATGTCATACCCGGGAATGCAGCAGACCCAACATCCAGCTTGGAGATTTCTTCTCTTTTTCTATTTCTTTTTTCCATGGAACTGTATTTTCCCAAAATGTTACAGATCAGTTATAGCAAACGGAATGGTGACGGTCAAGGAAACTGACTCTGGGCTCCTTTTTGACTACAGCAACTATGTGGAAGCAGCTGCAGCTGCAATAAGGGCCACTCAGCATGAAGATTTCTATGTCTTCATTCACTCGGAAGTGGTGGGACAGAGCTTCCAACCCACATCCCACCTTCTTCACGAACCATCTTTGCCACCAAATCCTTGAGTCATAGGTCTGTTCGTCTCTCCTGCCCATGCCTAGGTTTTAGGTTCCTTTGCTGCAACTATTTCTATCAGTGCTGACCTGGAGGGCAGTGCTCCTATGAGTTCTCCACATTATGTCATGGCCAGTAATCCAATCCAGTTCAGGCTGACATCCCTCACCCTATATTCTACCAATGGAACCTGGTCAGACATCTGGACTCATTCAGGAAGTGCTGCTAGGGCATGGCTTTGGAATTTGGTGGGAGCATTTTGGAAGGTTGTGTGGTCTGTTTGGTTGTTTGGTGGTCAGACTGGATTTTGACCTTTTTTGCTTTCTCTCTCTCTCTCTCTCTCTCTCTATATATATATATATATATAT
>NW_022436957.1:12804777-12806115 GCF_009761245.1 Sapajus apella
CACACACACACACACACACACACACACACATATTTTTTGAGATGGCGTTTCACCCTTGTTGCCCAGGCTGGAGTGCAATGGCACGATCTCAGCTCACTGCAAACTCTGCCTCCCAGGTTCAAGTGATTCTCCTGTCTCAGCCCCTCAGGTAGCTGGGATTACAGGCACCTGCCACCATGCCTGGCTAATTTTTTGTATTTTTTTTTTTCAATAGAGATGGGGTTTCACTATGTTGGCCAGAACTCCTGACCTCAGGTGATCCACCCCCCTTGGCCTCCCAAAGTTCTGGGATTACAGGCATGAGCCACTGCTCCGGGCCTGTGTATTTTTATAATAAGAAGAGGTTTTTGAAAAAATTGAGATAGATGCAACCCAGTTAAAAAAATCCTGATATGCAAGATCCTGCCTTTGAACAAGAGATTTTAAAAAGGAGGGTCATTATTTGCTGCCTGCAGGGGTTCACTAATGGATATGGGTAAGTTCCTTGAGCTTGAAAAAAGATAATAATTAATACCCACTTACATCTCTAAAGTCTTGAGGTGCTCAAACCAAGTAGGAGTGTGTGAAATGCTTGTAAATTTCAAAGTACTCTATGAATTTAAGGTATTAACTAATGGATAATGACTTCTTGAATATTTAAGAATGGTTTGATTTACATTTAGTAGAAACTCATCTAGTATGAAAATGATATCTATATTACAAATGACTAACAACTCTACCGTTCTCAACCTCTTTATGTAACCTTCCTTCTGACCAAAGGACTCAAATGACCTTGAGGAATAGCCTGTTTGCTGGGCGTATTCTCACTTTAGCACTTCTGGAAATATCCATTCTACAGGTAGTATTTCATCTAATTGTCCTGGCCTTCCCAAAGCACCCTTAATCCAAGGTGTGAGATGGCAAAGTAATACATATTTTACTTCAGAGATGACACCTCAAGGTTCTATCATAGCTCAACATTTTCTAGTCTCCTTTCTTCTCTGAACATTGTCAGAGGGGAGACATGTGTTCCTGGAAAAAATTAATTCCTGGAATGGTGTGTGTGGGGGGGTATGGGGAAGGGGAGGAGATGTCCGTTGTCTTTTCTAGGGTTACTGGGTGGAATTTCCTCGCAATGATTAATTCCCTCCTTGACAGTGTTCAGAAGCAGGCACCTTGATGGCTCTTTAGCAGCAATACCCCTCCCCTTCTCTCCTAGCCTCCTTTTGTCATTAAGCAGCCGCCGCCGCTGCCGCCTCCTCCTCCTCCTCCTCTTTTTTTCTTTTCTTTTCTTTTCTTTTCTTTACTTTTCCTTCCTTCCTTCCTTCCTTCCTTCCTTCCTTCCTTCCTTCCTTCCTT
>NW_022436957.1:12806125-12810392 GCF_009761245.1 Sapajus apella
CTTCCTTCCTTCCTTCCTTCCTTCCTTCCTTCCTTCCTTCCTTCCTTTCCTTCTTTCTTCTCTCTCTCTCTCTCTCTTTCTCTTTCTTTCTTTTTTTTTTTTTTTCTTTTTTTTTTTTTTTTTTTTTTTTTTAGGTGGAGTCACTCTATTTGCCCAGGCCGGAGTGCAGTGGCATGATCTTGGCTCACTGCAACCTCTGCCTCCCAGGTTCAAGTGATTCTCCTGCCTCAGCCTCCCAAGTAGCTGGGATTACAGGTGTGCACCACCATGTCCAGCTAATTTTTGTATTTTTAGTAGAAACGGGGTTTCACCATGTTGGCCAGGTTGGTCTTGAACACCTCACCTCGTGATCCACCCACCTTGGCCTCCCAAAGTGCTGGAATTACAGGTGTGAGCCACTGTGCCCAGCCAAGCCTCAGTCTTCTTGTGTTCACCCACTTCTTGGTCCCATGAAGGTGGTCCTTGGCAAGTAGCACTTTAGTCTTAGGGTTCATGGGAGGGATGGAATGAAGGCCCACGCCTCCTCCCAGCATCGACATTTTTCTTAGTGCCCCAATGCCTACTATAGCTTTGTTTTCTCCTGCACTTCTTCCCTGGTTTTCTAGGCTCTTAAATCCTCAAATTTGACTTGCATGCCCTCTAGTGGCAGGTCTGATGCACTCCTTGTTACCCTGTTTATTGTGGTACCATGACAGCTGTTCTCACCACCCAGCTCTGTTACTAAATATTATCTCTAATTCACAAATGCCAAATGAGAGGTTCAGTGGTCCTGACTTGCCACTCAAGTAGGACCTGGAAATGTGGGATTTGAATTAGAGCTCTTGATTCCTGGATTTATACAGCGTTTCAGTATAACTGCAACAGTAAAACATATATGGTTACAGCTGTTCTAGTTTCTTCTTCATGGTTAAAAAAGAATTCAAGCCGGGCGCGGTGGCTCACGCCTGTAATCCTAGCACTTTGGGAGGCCCAGGCGGGTGGATCACGAGGTCAAGAGATCGAGACCATCCTGGTCAGCATGGTGAAATCCTGTCTCTACTAAAAATATAAAAAATTAGCTGGGCATGGTGGCGCATGCCTGTAATCCCAGCTACTCAGGAGGCTGAGGTAAGAGAATTGCCGGAATCCAGGAGGCGGAGTTTGCGGTGAGCCGAGATCACGCCATTGCACTCCAGCCTGGGTAACAAGAGCAAAACCCCGTCTCAAAAAAAAAAAAAAAAAAAAAAAAGAATTCAGATTATTTTATTATCCACTCAGCTAATCTGAAAGGACAAAAATGTGAGGAATAGTGGAAGATAAGAATGATCATCTTTTTTTAACCCTTCCTTCATTACAATTATAATTTTTTTTTGTCATTTAGTATTCAGTATTTCATGCCTCAGTCCTGTTAACTTTGAGGAATACAGAAAATATATAAAGCATGATGTCTGCCTTTAAATTTATGTTCTGGTTAGATTCTAGTTATGAGGCATTTAAATTTCTTCAATTGAGGAAAAAAATTAAGCATAACACACAATAACTTTTATTGGTGTTTAATGTTTTTACTTCATCTCACTAAAGACAGGTTCTCTGAGCATTTACTTTTAAATTTATTCTTAAAGTCCTTTTCAGTGGAGAGAGAACTACAGGATAACAGCAGTTACCTCGATGAACCCTGGAGGATAACAGAAGAACAGCGCGAGTACTATGTCAATCAGTTTCGATCCCTTCAGCCAGACCCAAGCTCTTTCATTTCAGGTAAAAATGTGGGCTCCCCAGGCATAGCTGTCACTGGAATCACAGCCACCATCTTGAGAAATCATTCATGCAAAATGGATATGGTGGCCTTCCGTGATTTCAGTTTGTTTTCATCTAAGGTCCAAGTTCTTATCAGATGTAAACCATGCAGAAAAAAAGTTGCCAATGACATTTGGAAAATTATGTTTCCGTTTCAAAAGGCTTAAATGGGAATTTGGGGGGAATCTGGCCCAGACCTGCACCTTATCAGCTGAGGCAGTTCTCGAAATGATAAGAGTGTCGTGCTGAGGGGCCGCCTCTCATTGCTTCCTCTTTATATTAGAGCTCGAGCAAGGACAGAATGTGGTCCCCTAATGAGTTGGTGTCGCAGGTCTTTTTGTTATTTGTGCCTTCAAACTTCAAACTCAGGCTCGTTTTCTTTGGCTCAAGTGTTTCTCCTCCAGCTTTTTTGAGAGAAACTAAATTGGGGAAGAAAAATTGGCCAGTGCTTTCCCACTTGTCAGTTGTTCTGGGTTGTC
This sequence comes from Sapajus apella, assembly GCF_009761245.1. Classification (NCBI taxonomy): domain Eukaryota; kingdom Metazoa; phylum Chordata; class Mammalia; order Primates; family Cebidae; genus Sapajus; species Sapajus apella. The sequence goes on from NW_022436957.1 coordinate 12,808,381, forward strand.
TTCAGATATATAGATTCCTGTTGAATTCTCATGTAAAATTCAAGCTGAGAGGAACTGATGTAATGCCAGTGTGGCTACATTTTACCAGGCTGAAGGACTAAACTAACAGTGAAATAGTAGAGTCTGGAAGAAAAATTCATAAACCTTTCTTTTTAGATTTAAAAATTTGAAGAATAACAGTATGTTCTTAATAATTGTAACCTGCCATATTGAAGTGTAGGCTAAGATTTTTTTAATCTTGTGAAATGAGGCACATAAAATTAAAATATACTTATATAAATAATTGCAAACATCATTTCCTGATTGGTGGTAATGGCTTTATTGATGGCAGAATAGTACAGATATAACAAATTAATGTTGATGTTATGATTAAAGAAAAATAAGCAGAAACCCGTATTGCATGATTTGACCACTTGCTAGTCTTACCCTGTGTTCAGGTGAGTTTCTTCATGACATATGCAGGTATTTAGCCAAATGCAAACAGGTAATTGTTAGAAATGTTTTTTTTTTTTTTTTTTTTTTTAACTTTTGTATCTTGCAGAATTTCAGATGTAGACACAACTAGACTGGCTGGTGTAACAAACCTCTGTGTACCTATTACATAGCCCCAGTGATTTTCTCTTACCTACAGTTACCACATAAAGATATTTCAGTCAGTCAGTGGTGGCAGTTCCATAACAGTATCATGGAGCTGAAAAACTCCATTCATCACCTAGTGATGCTGTAGCCATCATGATGTTGTAGCACAAGGCAGTGCTCACATTTTTGTGATGATGCTGATATAAACAAATCTGTGCTGTCAGTTGTATAAAAGCCTAGCACATATGATTATGTACAGTATATAATAACACTAAATGACCCTTATTAGCTTATTATATATTATGCTATACTTTTATTGTTACTTTATAGTATACTCTTACTTATATAAAAAAAGTTAACCGTAAAATAGCCTCAGGCAGGAACTTCAGGAGATATTCCAGAAGAAGGCATTGTCATCATAGGAGACAACAGCTCCCTGCGTATTATTGTCCCCTTCTAGTCACCTCCATGGTGTGGCGGCGGAAGACAGTGTTATTGATGATCCTGACCTTGTGAGAGCCTAAGCTGATAAATATCTGTATTTCAGTTTTTAACAAAAAAGTTTAAAAGTTAAAAAAATCAAAAAATTAAAAAATAGAAGTAATAGAATAAAGATATAAAGAAAGAAAAATTTTTGTACAGCTGTACAATTTTTTTAAATTTTTAAATTTTTGTGGGTACATAGGTGTATATATTTTTGGGGTACATGAGATGTTTTGATACAGGCACACAATGTGAAACAAGCACATCATGAAGAATGGGGCATCCATTTCCTCAAGCATTTGTCTATTAAGTTGCAAACAATTCAACTACACTCTTTAAATTGTTTTAAAATTGTACAATGTGTTTTTGTTTTAAGCCAAGTGTTACTACAAAGGAGTCAAGAAGGTTAAAATAAATTTTAAAGTTTTTAAAGTGAAAAACTTACAGTAACCTAAGGTTAATTTATTATTGAAGAGAGGAAATTTTTTTTTTGTAAATTTAGTGTACCCGAGTGTAGAGTATTTACTAAGTCCAAAGTAGTGTAGAGTAATGTCCTAGGCCTTCATATTCACTCACCACTCACTCTGTGACTTACCCAGAGCAACTTCCAGTCCTGCAAGCTCCATTTATGTTAAGGACCTTATAGAGGTGAACCATTTTTCATCTTTTATACCGTATTTTCACTCTATGTTTTCTATGGCCGCCCGGCCTTCCTTCTTTCCTTCCTTCCTTCCTTCCTTCCTTCCTTCCTTCCTTCCTTCCTTCCTTCCTTCCTTCCTTCCTCCCTTCCTCCCTCCCTCCCTCCCTCCCTCCCTCCTTCCCTCCTTCCCTCCTTCCTCCCTCCCTCCCTCCCTCCCTCCTTCTTCCCTCCCTCCCTCCCTCCTTCCCTCCTTCCTCCCTCCCTCCCTCCCTCCCTCCCTCCTTCCCTCCTTCCTCCCTCCCTCCCTCCC